>NW_027468696.1:2500-122500 GCF_046254945.1 Alosa pseudoharengus | reverse complement strand
CTGGTCAAGTGGTCAGTGGCGTAGGAGCACTACAGGGGAGTATGCTGTCTCCTTTCTACTTCACACTGTACACCTAAGACTTCTAGTACAACTCTGAGTCATGTCACCTACAGAGGTTCTCAGATGATTCTGCAATTGTGGGGTGTGTCAGTGATGGTGAGGAGTACAGGCAACTGGTGGACCGCTTTGTGACATGGTGCAGGAGCAACCACCTTGTCTTGTATGTGGCTATGCACTTACCATACTCTTCCCTCCACTTCTACCACGTCTCCTCCTACTATACTTTGACTAGTCCTTAAAATGTAGGCACTCTTATCCTCTAGTTCTAGTACTGACAGATGCAGTGGTAATTCCTAGTTAAGGTCTCCTCTGCACTGCTTAAATGTTATTCTATTGCTGTAGCTCTGTAGCTTAAATGTTGTTTTGGATAAAAGTGTCTGCCAGATTAATAAATGGGAAATGATGCATGGTGGACGTTAGGAAGGCCAGGCTTGAGTTGGATGCCATCTCAATCTTAGGTGAAGAGGAAGAGGTTGTAGAGAACTACAAATAAAACTTAGCACAAAAAGTAAGGACATTTGTGTTTGGTAGATAATTTCTCTGTGGCAACCATTCTTTTTGGCAATACATCTTATACCGTTGGAAAGCCTCTTTAGTTCCCTTGTGGGATGAGCAGCAGAGCTGAGTATGTAGGTTGCACCCATGAAACGTTTGCCTAATCGCGTATTCTGCCATTGACTCGTTTGGTATTTGGTGTATTGGATGATTGACGTCTGAAGAAACAAGACATATTGGCAATTTAACAATTCATTTCACAAACAGAAGCCTCAGTAGCATGTGAAAAAACCACACAGCCACAACAGCCTGGCAACTTCTCCTCAAGCTAATCACCAGCCTGTTCACACACTGCTGGGGGACGGCATCCCATCACATGAGTCCAGAATCTGAAAACATCACTGAACATAACATTCCTCCACATGTTCAGGTTCCAGTGCAGGGCAAGGCGCACGGTGAAGGGCAGTCATGGCAAGACTCCTGGCTGCCCTATGAGACCGGAGATAGGCTGTGTGCAGTCTGTTCCGGATTGTCTGGGCAGAGAGCTGTCAGCCATATTGTCCTGCAAACCTTGACTGAAAAACTGTAGAAGACAGATTTGGCCTTCAGTTTGGAGATGGTACTAGGGCTCACTCCACTCACTGCCGCAACTTGGTTTTGTGAAACACCAGCTTGAAGTTGCCATCGCAAGGGCCCTATCCAGATCCGTCAAACACGGCATGCCGATTCTTGGAGCAGACACTTACTGACTGTAGCTGTACTTACAGTAATAGGGCCCATGCTTACAGGTGCCGCCAATCAGTCAGGCCTTTGTAGGGGTGACACCAATATTTCATAACACCAACACATTATATTACATGGGATGAAAAAACTTACCTGAGGTTAATTTAACCTTAACCTTGTTGGTCATAAACAGGGTGCAGTCAGTCAGTGGTCAGAATATAGAACACAACTTAAAGAAATCAGTGAGACTTCTTTAAATATGCTTTATTGTGCATTGTACACTGATACATGGGAAAGCAAATAAAAAGGACTCAAGCCCCATTCATAAAAATAAAAAAGTAACACAATATCATGAGTCAATAAATTTAATAAACTCAAACAAGAAGTTACAATTATCAGTATCATTTAAAGAAACTCATTTTTAAGTGGAAAAACAATGGTAGTCACTCAACATGGAAAAGTTTTGGATGTAATTCTGGAATGTTAAGTTTAAGTGCAAAAATAACGATATTGCTCAAGATGATAGCATGATGTATATTTCATCGAACACCATTGGTGTGGTAAAATAATCATTGAATAGTAGAGTAGCAGCAATTTGTCAGTGTGGCACGATTACAAAATAGTGCTAATAGATAGATACATACTTTATTGATGCCCAAGGGGAAATTCAAGCTATTAATATGAGATGTTACTCAGTGTGGCACAGTAAACTTTCAATGTGGCGAGTTCATGCAATGATCCGCTGTACTGATGTAACTACCCATTGCAGTGAACCACAGGATGTGAGGATGTGCAGAATGTGAGGATGCGCAAGATGTGAGGATGTGAGGATGTTGAGGATGATTATGTTAATTGAAGAGCAGTCAGAATTGAAATCGCTGCTCTCCCAACATGTCAGGAGAACCACAGATGAGCGAAATTGGTAGTGGAACACTTCTTTCTGTACATGTTCTGCTGGTCAGGATATCAGGAGCAAATACCTGTGAAAAAGTAGAAGTAGAGGGCTGAATTTAAGATGTGACTGGAACATACAAGACCTTCCCTAAAAATAACAACAACATCAACAAGACCAAGAACAAAAAAAAAAAAACAAGAACAAGAACAAGGACAACAAGAAAAACAACACCAAAAACAAGAACAATAATAACTAGAACAACAACAACAACAAGAACAACAACAACAAGACCAAGAACAACAAGAGAAGCAACAACAACAACAGCAACTCACTAATAAACATTAATCTTGTGATACAAGAGAATATGTGTTTGGCCAGGTTATAGCAACAATTGCTAATGTGTGTTTGTCTATCGATACATAGATAGATAGATAGATAGATAGATAGATAGATACACATACACACACACACACAGATAGATAGATAGACACACACTCACACACAAACACACACATATAGATACACACACACACACACACACACAGATAGATAGATAGATACATACAGACACAGACACACACACACACACAGAGATAGGTAGATAGACACACACACACAGACACACACACAGATAGATAGACACACACACACACACACACACACACACACACACAGATAGTCACACACACACACACAAACACCCACACACACCCACACATACATAGACACACACACACACACACACACACACACACACACACAGATAGACACACACACACACACACACATATAAACACACACACACACACACACACATAGACAGATACACACACACACACACAAACACACACACACACACACACACACCACAACAGGCTTCCTAGGGTTTAAATTAAGACAATGTTGGTAGGCCTACATGAGGCTGGTGGACTCTAACTCACCTGAGGGGCGTGGATTCTGGACTCATCTATGCTGAGGTTGACCTAGTAGCTGTACCGCCAGGCGCCTCTGCGTAGTACTCAGTAGGGTCTCTGTATGAGGGTTCACTTTGAGAAATGTAGCTCAGGTACTCCAGTGCTTTACAGCAGGACTGAGAGAGGGATAACACACACACACACACACACACACACACACAGATAGACACACACACACACAGATAGATAGATAGATCAAATCCATCCATAAAAATATATGTTTGTGAGAAGTTATGACCAATGTTGGTAGGCCTACATGAGGCCTACAAAAACATGGTCTGGTGGACTCTAACTCACCTGAGGGGCGTAGATTCTGGACTCATCTAAGCTGAGGTTGACCTTGTAGATGTACCGCCAGGCGCCTCTGCGTAGTACTCAGTAGGGTCTCTGTATGAGGGTTCACTTTGTGAAATGTAGCTCAGGTACTCCAGTGCTTTACAGAAGGACTGAGAGAGGGATAACACACACACACACACACACACACAAACACACACACACACACAGATAGATAGATAGATAGATCAAACCCATCCATAAACATATATGTTTGTGAGAAGTTATGACCAATGTTGGTAGGCCTACATGAGGCCTACAAAAACATGGTCTGGTGGACTCTAACTCACCTGAGGGGCGTAGATTCTGGACTCATCTATGCTGAGGTTGACCTTGTAGCTGTACCGCCAGGCGCCTCTGCGTAGTACTCAGTAGGGTCTCTGTATGAGGGTTCACTTTGAGAAATGTAGCTCAGGTACTCCAGTGCTTTACAGAAGGACTGAGAGAGGGATAACACACACACACACACACACACACAAACACACACACACACACAGATAGATAGATAGATAGATCAAACCCATCCATAAACATATATGTTTGTGAGAAGTTATGACCAATGTTGGTAGGCCTACATGAGGCCTACAAAAACATGGTCTGGTGGACTCTAACTCACCTGAGGGGCGTGGATTCTGGACTCATCTATGCTGAGGTTGACCTTGTAGCTGTACCGCCAGGTGCCTCTGCGTAGTACTCAGTAGGGTCTCTGTATGAGGGTTCACTTTGAGAAATGTAGCTCAGGTACTCCAGTGCTTTACAGCAGGACTGAGAGAGGGATAACACACACACGCATAGATAGATAGAGAGATAGATAGATAGATAGATAGATAGATAGATAGATAGATAGATCAAATCCATCCATAAACATATCTGTTTGTGAGAAGTTATGACTAATGTAAACTATGTGAGATGACAGCTGTCATTTTTCAGTTTGTCTAAAAAATTAGGTAAACATTCAAATACAAAATGTAACTCCATATGCAGGAAAATACAGTAGCTACCTGGGACGTTGCACTTACTACTGCACTTTACTATAGAAATGCAATATTATGGACAGAGAAATGTAATTGTACTGGCTACACGAAGACCCTAAAATAATATGAAACTGGCCTGCAGCTGTACGTAATACTGTTAACCAAATGCAAGGAATTTTAACATATTTTATTGAAACACTCACACATATCACTGACATGTTCCTCCAAAGCACCTTCTGTCTTGGTTCAAGTCGCAAACAAGGTCTTTTTGATAGGGTGCAGTGGCGAACTTGTTCTAAACTTAATGGCTTCGCCACCATAGCTTAATATATTTTCACTAAACTAACACGCGGAGCAGGCGGAACAAATATTTCTGGCAGGCGGACCGGAAGACTAGAGCAAAAGAGAGAACTTGTGTACCGAAGATGTACTTTCATTGGCTAACCGCCTAGCGTTAACCTCTAGACGCACCGCCGCGCCGCCTTCCCGAGATGCATAGCGGACGCGTTAACTACACCTTGCGCTCTCCATAGGAAACCAATGGGCTATGTGCGGCGCGGTGGGCTTTGCCGCGAATGCGTACCCAATGCGTCATGTGAAACGCCTGTGTGGGTTGCATTGTCCCTCTCGCACGATACAGGTGTTGAAAACGGCAACTCCTCTAAGCTGGCATTAGATGGGCATGTCACATATTATTGACTTTTTTGGTTAGGCCTACCAAGCGCACATTTATATTTGAATTAAGATTATGGATCATTTAAAATAAAAGCAAATTGCCCGCACTGTTACTGAAAGCGTCCGATATGTCGCTCTTAGAAAGGCCAAATCCGAATGCGTCCTGTGAAACGCATATGTGGGTTTTATTGAAGAAAGCCATGAGCGTCTCTCTCGCACGATAATGTGTTGAAAACGGCCAATCAAATCCTCTATGCAGGCAATAGATGGCATAGGCATGTCACATATTATTGTGTTTTTTGGCTAAGCCTAACAAGCACACTTTCATGTTTAAATTAAGGTTACTGGATCATTTGAAACAAGACCAAATTGTCCACGCTTTTACTGAAAGCGTCAGATATGTCGCCCTTGGATTGAAGGCCAAATCCGAAAGCGTCCTGTGAAACGTGGGTTGCATTGGAGAAAGCCATCTCTCTCTCGCACAGTAAAGGTGTTGGAAACGGCCAATATACTCCTCTATGCGGGCAATAGATGGCACGGGCATGTCACCTGTTATTGTGTTTTTTTGTTAGACCTACCAAGCACACGTCCATGTTTAAATTAAGGTTAGGCTACTGGATAATTTAAAACAAAACCAAATTGTCCGCACTGTTGCTGAAAGCGTTGGATATGTCGCCCTTGTATTGCAATTTGGCCAAATCCAAATGCGTCCTGTGAAACGCCCGTGGGTTGCATTGAAAAAGCCATGAGCGTCACTTTCGCAGTTCCCGCCGGAAATGCAGTCTAGTTATTATTGGGGGCCTAGCAGCAAAGCTGTGAAGGCACCCATTGAGTCACTAGTGATTCTACCTTTTTTTCTTATTATCATTATTGGGGGCCTAGCAGCGAAGCTGCGAATATCATTACAATATCACTATTGTGATGATATTTACATGTGTAATTTCAATGCCTAAATAGCGCCACCATCTGGCCAACCAGGAAGTGCATCAGAAATTTGCTTTGCTTAACATGAATGGTCTGAAATTTCTCAGGTTAACGCTTAAAACCTGATTGACGCAAAGTGCATCAAAAAACACACCCTTTCTTCTCTGTTACATTGCTCCGGATCTGTTCATCGCAGCGAGATGAAACCTTTATTGCATGACAGAGCAGAAGTGGGGATTTCCAAGCGACTACACACTTGTACGATCAAGTATGAAAATTTAAAAAAAAAATCATGAAATTAAATCAAATTGCATCATGTTTACAGTCTATACTTCTTTGCGTTCACCTGCGCACCCAATACTCTCGTTTCAATTACTCGCGAACCCTTGATCGCATAGATATGGCAAGCATATCAGATGAAAGATGAGACACAGGGCTATCCATTCGGACCATGTATATTGATCCTTCTGGCTAGTACATAATCCAACACTGCACACCCATTACTCTCATTTGAATTACTCGCGGACCCGTGATCGGACCCAGACGGCACACATAAATCTTACCGATGTCGGGCCGATGAATGCCGTTACAGTCTAGAAGACATCGCATAGAAAGCGTTTGCTCATTGTAGTAGAGCGGCTACAAGGCCAATTTGGCAAGAATCGTGCAAATTATGATACAAGCATGAAACTTGGTAGGTATGTGCTTATGACCAATACAATCAAATCTACCTGATTGGCCACTTGAAATAGTGGCCATTTTCCAAGATGGCCGCCAAAAAAGACTCCAGAAATTGATTTATTGCATAGAATTGACCTAGCAAATTATGATACAAGCATGAAATTCGACATGTATGTGCTTAAGACCAATACAATCAAATCTACCTGACTGGCCACTTGAAATGGCGGCCATTTTCCAAGATGGCCACCAAAACAGACCCCAGAAATTGATTTATTGCATAGAATTGACCTAGCAAATTATGATACAAGCACGAAACTCAACATGTATGTGCTCAAGAGCAATACAATGAAATCTACCTGATTGGCCACTTGAAATGGTGGCCATTTTCCAAGATGACTGCCAAAAAAGACCCTAGAAATTGATTTATTGCACAGAATTGTCAAAGCAAATTATGATGGACGCATGAAATTTGGCATGGATGTGATCAAGACCAATACAATCAAATCCACTTGATTTGCTACTTGAAATGCTGGCCATTTTCCAAGATGGCGTCCAAAAAGACCCAAGAAATTTTCAAAGTTCAAATGTGCAAATTGCAAATGTGGTGTAAATAATTGTTCACTCTCCTTAAATATGTTTCCATAGATGATGAAGTGATACAGATATTAAAAATGTTCCACAATGACAAATAAGCCACTTATGACACACAAATAGCATGGTGATAACATGCTAATAATGCCAGTTCTTAATGTCAATGGAGGGTGTTGCGTGATGCCACCCCCCCAAACAAATAAAATGGTTATGACATGCTAATAATATAATGACACTAATATGCTAATAACGGCAATTCATGGTTTTCTCGATGTTGCTGTTAAACAAAAGATGCGTGTACACCAGAAACAACCTCAGCTACAAAGTAGCCAAGGTCGTTGAAGAACCTTTGTCATGAATTCGCTTTTTTCGCTCTGGATGTTTGATTTAGCTAATCACATAACGGCTCTGGCTTGTCAGCCTGGGACATTCGAAGATAAGAGCATTCCAATTGTTTTTTGCCGAACCGCTCATTACCATCATATTAACTGACTTTTAATTGCTAAATCGCTTAATCGCTCTGGTCGTCCAGATTGGTTCGCTCCAGGCGAATTCACTTTGGTCGCTTTATTCGCCGACCCTCCATAGACAAATAATGACTTCCGTCTTTCCGGTCGCATAGGTCGCTTTTGGTTTTACATGCAAATAACAGCGGTAACAGTTATTAACGACAAATAAGCCCCTTATAACACACTGATAACATGGTGATAACATGCTAATAATGACAATTCTTAATGTCAATGGAGGGTGGTGCGTGATGCGATACCATTGTGGTAATAATATGCTAATAACGGTAATTTATGATTTTCTCGATATGGGCGTTTAAAAACACTAATAACGTGCTAATGGTACTAACGGTAATAATATGGTAATAATGTGCCGCTCACTATAATTTGTGCTCTCTGCGACTGTCCCCACAATTACCCCAGAGTTAGAGAACAAGGCGACCAGAGTGAATCAATCAGCAGTGGTCCAATGTCGCTGTAAGTGACTAAAATTAATTCCGAATAACCTCAGTGGCTGGTTTAATTCAGATAGTTTTGGTCTAAATATTGTAAGGATATGGATAGTGATACAGTGCATATACTCAAATGTAAAACGGCATATACAGTGTAATTTGTGGTAGGAGAGTAGGCTACAAAGTAGGGCAGTAAGAACAGACAGGAATATTATATATGAGGCATACTAGCATATAAGTGTTCTGTGTAACCACTCTGAAGGCCTGACTGACCGCAACGTCAAAAAAAAAAAAGTTTGGTTTGACTAACTGTAGCAACATTGCCCTTTTCCATCCTCAAGGTGAGGGTGGGTAAAGAAATATAACATCTTACTTGTGACATGGTCAGAATAATCAGCAATTGATATTGATATACTGCCACACCACTCATCAAAGGCATTTTCTTCTTCTCCACCTGCTGTATGTGTTTGCACAGCTTTGTTAAAACAGACTTACATTGTTGAAAAACAAATAGCATTTTTATACACGTGCGTCTTTCTGTTAAAATACCTACACTAAATTCTGAATCACATTTTGCCAATCAGCCCAAAACGAATTGAAATTTAAATAACTGTTCCATGCATGGATTCAAAAGGTGATCAAAAGATCATACCTCAATCTGATTTTTTAGATTAACAATGGACAACGACTGACTGGTCAAAGTGCTGTCTGTGTCAGCAGGACACAAAAGAACAAGTCTCCTGATACGAATCCTGCAAAGACAGATAAAGATGGCTATACATTATTAGCAAAAAATATCCCACTCCCACTCTCTTAATGCATTGCCTATCAAACTTGATTGTGCAAGACTTGACACAGGAATGAATTGAATTTCCAATGACTTCATCATAGAAGGAAACAGAAATGTAGTGAATGTTAACATTGATTTGGGCCACATCTTCTAAATTAATTGCAATTAATGAAGTTCTAGTGTCTTATTTGGTGGCCATCTTTAAAAATGGCTGCCATATTACATTTTCAAGTTGCAAATGAGGTGGATTTCATTATATTGCTCTTTAGCACAAACACACAAAATTACATACTTGTATCATCATTTTCTTGCTCACTTCTGGGCTAAATTCAGTCTTTTGGTGGCCATATTGTAAAATGGCTTCCATTTCAAGTGGCGAGTCAGGTAGATTTGATTGTATTGTTTTTTTAGCACATTCATCCAAAATTCATGCTTGTATAATAACTTGCTTGATCAATTCTGTGCAACAAATCCATTTCTATGGTATTTTTTGGCGGCCATCTTGGAAAATGGCCGTCATTTAAACTGGAAAATCAGTTAGAATGTATTGTGTTGGTCTTAAGCACATACTTGCCAAATTTCATGGCTGTATCATACTCCTTTGTCAATTCTGTACAACAAACCAATTTTTAGAGTTTTTCATGGGGACCATTTTGGAAAATGGCCGCCATTAAAAATGGCAAATCAGGCAGATTTTATTGTATTGGTCTTGAGCACATACATGCCTAATTTCATGCTTGTATCATAATATCTTTGGTGAATTCTGAGCAATAAATCAATTTCTAGGGTCTTTTTTGGCGGCCATCTTGGAAAATGGCCGCCATTTCAAGTGGCCAATCAGGTAGATTTGATTGTATTGGTCTTGAGCACATACCTGCCGAATTTCACGCTTGTATCATAATTTGCACGATTTTTCCTGTAGCCGCTCTACTATTGGCAAGACATCGCCGGGATGTCGGCAAATCATCGAAAACGACAATGAGCCAATGTTTGAACGACTCATCAAAGCTATGCCACCCCGGCTTATACAACCTTTATTTATTTAGGTCGGAACATGAGATTGCACATTTTACACTAGGCTATAAATGATTAGATCTATAAAGACACAAGAAAGATGCCAGAAATATTTTCAATTCATTTTATTGAATGTTTAAAAAAGTCTGAATGATGAAAAAATGCTCTTAGAAAATGTTCCCCCAAAAATCAGGTTCTTCTCCTGCAAGAGACAAAAACAACAATTAATTCACAGCAACACTTTCATCTTTAAAGTCTACCCTTACCGATTGCTGTTAATGAATTCTCATAGATGCAGAGAACCACTACCGAGCTCGGAGAAATAGATTTCAAACCCATTAGCATTACCTCAGCTGATATTTCAATCAGAGGCGAGCTAATGCCATTACTTGGCTAGCGCGCTAATGCCTAGCTGCTACCAAAGCACGAACTCTGGAAGTGACTAGAGAAAATTGGGACTGAAACGTAGCCTACATTTGCTTTGGGAACTTCGGCTGATGCATATATCTGTACATTTCCTCTGTGCAAAGGCGTTAAGATGACACGACCAGCAGGTTAGCTCAGCCAAGACAGTGACGTTAGCTAATAGCCTAGCTCCCACTCCTCTCCATACAAAAACGACAGCCTTTCCTGGGTTAAGTCTCACGGTCAAATAATAACTTGCTATTCTTACACCCAAGCATATTGCTGTCCTTCTAACGGTAATCATGGATGATGTAGTGTTAACATTTCGCCATAGCCGCGAGCTAGGTTTAACATAATATTGTAATGATCTGAGCCTAGCTGTATGACTGTACTCCCATAATGCTGTGCGTGTGTGTGTATAATGTTGATGTTGGTTGTAGTAGGAGTAGTGGCGTTTGCCTTGTTGTGTATGTGTTAGTTGGTATGGTCTTTCTTTGTGTTGTACCTCATGTGTTTACCCCGTGTATTGTATGTGACTACCCTGTTTGTGTATCGTGCTTGTTTAATTGACCTCCCTTGTGTTGCCTGTGTTATGACGTTCGTGTTTTTGGTGCGTAACCATTAAAGACCATCTTGAGACAACCTTGCAGATTGTTACATTGGTGTCAGAAGTGGGATGACGACCCCTACTGGACGGGAGGAGAAAGCTGCAACGGATTACCTGGCGATGATGAGTTTCCTGCCAAGACGGCTCTTCGACAGCACGCTCGCCCATGGCCACCTGCTGAGCCAAGCAGACGGAGCCAGCCTGCAGCGTGACCATGATGAAGAGACCCGCCCCCGGCCACAGGAGGAAACGAACCGGGCTGATGACAGCATCCCGCCACTTGAATCCGCTCCACACGGGAGCGATGGAAACCGGCCGGTCCTCGGTGCGACGGCGGCGGTAGAAGGGCGCCCCAGCGTAAAGTTGCCCCACTACAATGGCGAAAGGCCGCTGGCGACATACCTGGTACAGGTCCGGCTGGCAGCCGAGCTGAATGGCTGGTCGGCGGAGAGAACGGGCGTACAGGTGGCGTTGGCCCTGGAGGGGGAAGCGCTACAGGTATTAGAAGACCTGCCACCGGCGGAGCAAGTAAGCTGGACTGCAATCGAAGCAGCTCTGCAACGACGATTCGGCCAGAGAATCTTCATCAGCGATGCCAAAGAACAACTCGCTTCCAGACGGCGACACAAAGACGAGAGACTGGGCAAGTTCGCGGCTGACCTGCAGCTGTATGCCCGGCGGGGCTACCCAACGTACAGCCAGGGTCTACATGAAGAGATGGCACTGGAAGCGTTCGTGCGAGGCATCCACCCAGAGCGGCTAAAAGAACACCTTCGCCTGAGTGCCCCCAGCTCGCTGTCCGTGGCACTCGCGGAAGCCGAACGGGTGGAAAACATCTTCCGCACAACAGAGTCGCGGCATTGCGCACGCCAGATATCGATGGAGGAAGACGGGGAGGAACTGGAGGTGACGCGGCAGACCACGGCACAGCCACCACAACGGCGCCCACGCGAGTGGAAGAGGCCGGCCAGCGGAGACGGATGCCACCGGTGTGGCGAGCTGGGGCACATCGCGTGGTACTGCCCAGCCCCGGCACCCCTCAAGCTCGCACCCCAGCAGTTACTAGAAGAAGGTGGCACGGCGGGAGGGGCTATGGATTGCATACGGCTGGGCCGGCTCGGCCAAACCAGAGGACTGTATGTGGACTGCACGCTGGATGGGACTCGGTGTCGCGCCTTGATCGATACTGGCTCCACCATCTCGCTTGTGCGCCCCGGTCTTTTACCCGACACGCTGGTAGCCAGACCCAGAGGCTGGGAAAAGACAAAAACGCGCATCACGACAGTTACCGGAGAGCGAGCGGAACTGTATGGACAAAAGTTGGTGTGCGTGTGCATCAACGGTGAGACGGCAAGCCGCCGGCTTTGGTTGGCTAGCATTCAGGATGATTGCATTCTCGGCCTGGACGTGCTAGAGAAATGGGGGGCTGTGGTGGACATTTATCGGTTCACACTACACTTGGGGACGAGCAGCGTAGTGTTGCACACGGCAGGGAAAACAGAGCATGAAGTGCGGAGAGCTGGCGCGACGAAGAACTCTCCAACTCGCTCCACACAAGTCCGCAGGAAGCGAACTCGCAAAGAGTACTCGTCATCCCGGACTCCGCCCCTCCCCACACAAGCCCGCGAAACTCAAGCCCGCGAAAACAACAGGTCTCATCCAGGTCCGCTTGCTGAGTCTCCGCCCCTCCCCACACAAGCCCGCGAAAACAACAGGCCTCATCCAGGTCCGCTCGCTGAGGCCGCCACTCCTCAGCTTACGCCCACCAGGGAGAAGCCAAGAGAGTGGGTTGAGCAAACACCACTCTCCGCTCAGAGAGCGCGGCCCTCTTTAGAGACAAGGCAAGCCGTAAATGAACTCTGCACTCGTAGCTGTGAGGGGCTGAGTGAAGCACAGGGTAGCCAGGTGCGGAGACTACTAGCAGCGTACACCGATATCTTCGCTGCAAGAGACGAGGACTGCACCCGAACGAGCCTGGTCCAACACGATATCGACACCGGAAATGCTCGGCCCATCCGACTTCAGCCTCATCGCTTACCGTTCGCCAAACGACAAGCAGCTGAAGAAAAGATCAAGGAAATGGCCGCGGCAGGAGTGATAGAGCCAAGCAGTAGTCCCTGGGCTGCGCCGGCTGTACTCGTCCGGAAGAAGGACGGCTCGTGGCGGTTCTGTGTTGACTACAGGCGCCTCAACCAGGTAACCCGGAAAGACTCCTACCCGCTCCCCCGCATTGACGATGCGCTGGACAGCATTGCCGGCTCCTGCTGGTTTAGCTCGCTGGACTTACGCAGTGGCTACTGGCAGATTGAGCTAGCCCCGGAAGCTCGCCCGAAGACGGCGTTCACCATCGGGCAAGGGCTGTGGCAGTTCCGGGTACTTCCGTTCGGCCTATGCAACGGGCCAGCGAACTTCGAGCGACTGATGGAGCGTGTCCTGGCGGGCATTCCACGAACATGCTGCGTGGTTTACCTGGACGACATCCTGTGTCATGCAACGGACTTCACCGGTGCCATAGGACATCTGGAAAAGGTGTTCGACGCAATACGAGGTGCTGGGCTCAAACTGCACCCGAAAAAGTGCCACCTGTTCCGAAGGCAAACCGGGTTCCTGGGCCATGTCGTGGGGGCCGCCGGAGTGGCCACCGACCCAGCTAAGGTGGAGACGGTGAGGCGTTGGCCTGTTCCACGCGACGGTGCTGAGCTACGGAGCTTCCTGGGCCTGGCGTCATATTACCGGCGTTTCATTCGGGACTTTGCTACAGTCGCCAGCCCGCTGCATCGATTGACGCACAAAGGCCAGCTCTTCGAGTGGACACGAGAGTGCGACGCGGCATTCCGGCGGCTGCGGAGGGCGCTATGCGAGGCCCCAGTGCTCGCCTTCCCTGACCCTCGACTGCCGTTTATCCTGGACACCGACGCCAGCGACGTGGGCGTCGGCGCCGTCCTCTCACAAGCAGGCGAGCAGGGCGAGCAAGTGGTCGGATACTTCAGCCGCTCACTGGACCGAGCGGAGAAGAATTACTGCGTGACACGCAGAGAACTGTTGGCTGTGGTGGTGGCAGTGCGCCATTTCCGAACCTACCTCTACGGCAAACGGTTCCTGCTGAGAACGGACCACGCGTCACTCACCTGGCTGCTGAACTTCAAAGAACCGGAGGGCCAGCTGGCTCGCTGGCTGGAGGCGCTCCAGGACTACGACATGGAGATTCGACACCGGGCGGGTCGTCTTCACGGCAACGCGGACGCCCTGTCCAGGCGTCCGTGTGCAGCAGACCAGTGCCAACACTGCCACCGGAGGGAGGAGAGGAGCCTGGCCGCAGCTCAACCGGAGCCCGCTCGTCGGCTACAGGCTGCATCACCGCTGGCAGAGAGAGAGAGAGTCGCTGTTTTCAACGCTCACCAGCGTCGCGCCAACGAGAGGGTCAACGCTCGCCAACAGCACGCCAGCGAGAGACTCAACGCTCGCCAGCGCCGCGCCATCAAGAGAGCCACCGCTCGCCAGCTTCACGCCAGCGAGAGACACAACGCACCGCAGCCCAACGCCACAACACAGCACTGCAGAGCGGCAGCTGAGGCCATGGACGCGCAGTCGCCGGTGGACGTGATGTCGAGGGAGGAGATCCGGAAGGCGCAATCGGAGGACGCCACGCTTGGCCGAGTGTGGTCATGGATCGAAGCCGGTCAGCGACCGCCATGGACTGACGTATCAGCACTCGATCCAGAGACCAAAGCGATTTATTCACAGTGGCCGGGAATAGTAGCACGTCAAGGACTGTTGTATAGACACTGGCGAGCCCCCGATCGACAATCTGACATTTTCCAGTTGCTGGTTCCTGCTGGATTACGAGCCCGTGTACTGGAACAGGTACATGGGGCTGTGGGGGCGGCTCATTTCGGCATCGCAAAAACTCTTCGTCGGCTGAGAAGCCACTTCTATTGGCCGGGATGCAGGCTGGACGTTGAACTGCATGTTCACTGCTGTGACGCCTGCACAGCGAAGAAGGGCCCCACGCGACGCTCGCACGCTCCGCTGCAGCAATACGCAGTCGGGGCTCCCATGGAGCGGGTAGCCGTCGATATCATGGGCCCACTGCCAGTCACAGAGCGGGGAAATCGCTACGTGCTCGTGGCTATGGACTATTTCACTAAGTGGCCGGAGGCGTATGCAGTGCCAGATCAGAGCGCCCACACGACAGCGGACAAACTGGTCACTGAGATGTTCTGCCGTTTCGGGGCACCGGAAGAGCTCCACAGCGACCAAGGGCGGAATTTCGAGGCGGAGGTGTTTGCTGAGGTTTGCCAGCGCATGGGCATCCGGAAAACGAGAACGACACCTCTGCATCCACAAAGCGACGGGCTGGTCGAACGGTTTAACCGGACGCTAGCAGTGCAGCTGGCCATATTGGCCGACCGCCGACAAAAGGACTGGGACTTACACTTGCCCCTGGTGCTCTGGGCATATCGCACAGCGGTGCAAGAGTCAACGAAATGCACACCGGCAGCTCTGATGTTCGGGCGAGAGCTACGCACGCCGGTGGACTTGGTGTTCGGTCCGCCTCCGGAGGCGGAGATTGGAGGTAAGCCAGGGCTGGAATACTACAAGCAGCTACGCGAGAGACTCAAAGGAGTACATGAGTTGGCCCGGCAGGCTATGAGTGAAGCTGGAATGCGTCAAAAGCGAGCTTACGATACGCGCTGTCGCGGCCAGGAGTTCCAGACCGGCGATAAAGTGTGGGTGTACTGCCCGGAGAGAAAGAAAGGCATTTCTCCGAAACTCACTAGCCAGTGGGTCGGGCCGTGCGATGTCTTAGAGAAGCTGTCTGATGTGGTCTATCGTGTGAGACTGATTAAGCGTCGGAGACTTGTGGCTCTCCACCGTGATCGACTGGCCCCGTATCGACCCCTGACCTCAGCTGAGGGTCGTGGAGACTTTGACACTGACTCTGTGGAACGTGGTGACAATGGAGCTGTGGCTCTAACACCGATCACCGTGCAGCCTTCACCGGAAGTCACCGCCGCGACAGCGGGGCGCCCACAACGCCAGCGTCGCGTCCCAGCCAGGCTCATGGACTGACCTAGGGTAAGACTTGAGTCAAGGGGACATGGACTAAGTCTCGGGGGGCTGTGTAATGATCTGAGCCTAGCTGTATGACTGTACTCCCATAATGCTGTGCGTGTGTGTGTATAATGTTGATGTTGGTTGTAGTAGGAGTAGTGGCGTTTGCCTTGTTGTGTATGTGTTAGTTGGTATGGTCTTTCTTTGTGTTGTACCTCATGTGTTTACCCCGTGTATTGTATGTGACTACCCTGTTTGTGTATCGTGCTTGTTTAATTGACCTCCCTTGTGTTGCCTGTGTTATGACGTTCGTGTTTTTGGTGCGTAACCATTAAAGACCATCTTGAGACAACCTTGCAGATTGTTACAATATGTTAAGCTCAACTAGCTAACGTGAATTAGTTCACAACGAAGTTGTAATTACCCCAAAACAGCTCTTTATAAAGTAATGTACACCAAGTTATGGCTTAGCCAGCAGGCAAATATATAAACAGTCATACAATTGACACAATGCCCATTTTCTGACAATTTACGTAAGTGAATTTACCAACCTGAAAATCGCTGCTCCAGAAGGCTGATCTGACGTGCCTGGCTGCCTGCTACACACGCAAAAAAAAGAACAGATAGAGCGGGATCTGCGTTGGGTAGTAGGAACGATCAAAAGCCAACATACATGGAAGCTGGGGTAAAAAAAACAGATAGCGGGATCTGCTTTGGATAGTAGGAACGATCAAAAGCCAACATACATGGAAGCGACTTCAGGCCGATACCCCTGCGACATTATTATATGGTGATTATTATATGCTGATCTGAAACCGACATCGGGCATATGTATGTGTGCTGTCTGGGGATAGATATGCCACACATGTCAGATGAAAGAGGAGACTCAGAGCTATCATTTGATACCACGTACATCTGTCTGGGTTATAAAACAGACCATTTGACAGCAAAATAATAACTTAATATAGCTGGACTTACCCCACGTTTTTGTCTGTTTGTGTGGCAAAGCATGTTTATAATCCAATGCTATCGTGTGTTTCTCTATGGCAGCATGTTCATAATCCGGTGTTACCAGATATACGGTTTCTGAGATTCTGAGTTTCCATGGGTGGAGTCGGGTGGAGTTTAGCGTGAATATTTATAAACGGAGGTTGTCGTGCGCCCGCGCCTAGAGAGCATTCATGAAGCGTGACTCAAATGGAACTGAAAATGTTGGTAAAGAAGCTAGAAGACTACAGCAATTTTAACACGTTTTTGAATGTTGATATGGGTTATTGTGGAAAAACGTGACAATTTCGACGACCACTGGTGGTCGAGTAAGTGTACGATTATGCAATTTGGCGTAGGCTATGTTTTGATCTTGTGTAGCCTAGACAGGCTAGCCTACAGCCTATCAAATTGTCATTACTTTCATTTAGCTCTGTTTAAATGTGCTATTTAGCACTTTAAGTTGTAATGTCAGTGAGACATCATGGTAGATGTCTTTAAAGTGTCAGTACTTCATCTGTTTTTTTGTGTGATGTCCAATGAGTTTCGAGGTTTGGTCATGCATGCTTGCCTACACAAACTAGTTTGACAAATTTTGTGCTGCATTACAATGCTGTAAAGGAATTATTATTATCATTGTATAAAACACCTGTGTAAGCAGATATATAAATCACCTCTGTAAGCAAAAATATTATGCTGAGTTTCAAGGACACAGAATTCGAGTTGGGACGCACAGGAAAAGGCCCCCCGCCTCTGTGTGCGTCTGTGCGTGGGTTTTGAGGAAATCAAGCTGAAGGAGATAGATGTCTGGCATCCTGTTTCTCTGTGTGCATCTGTACAATAAAAGACACTGCTTTTTGGACTGCAGGCTCAGAGACTGATGGTGAAAGGTTCCATACCTTTCACTAGCACCCTCTCCTCGTAGTTCCGGATGCTGCGAGTAAATCCATACTACGTGTTGTGGTTCTTGTGTCTAATATGTTGAGGTAAATTCCATGACACTACTTGGTCCTTTCGAGCCGGATCCCAAGACACCCAAGTTCCTGGGACTGATCATCGGAAGTTGAAGACTGTGCACAGCCCGCGGTCCGGGACCGTGGAAAGCCCCGTACGGTGAATTCCGTGCTGGCCAACCGACGGCGACCAGGCCCTGGACTGGATTGACGGGATCCGAATAGCAACAGAGCAGAACCATAACAGCGTGAGTAAAAACTAGTCTGGGACTATGTTTGAAAGGGAAAGATCGCATTAAGTTGCTCTTTTCTGTATACAGTACTGTTAAAGTAGGCCTAACGATAAACTAAGCACTACAGGGGGGTTCGAGTCCCACCTGAGTTTATCGGGAGAGTACTACAGGGGGTTCGAGTCCCGCCTAAAAGTCTCTCCAAGAAAGGGAAAGTTTTGAATGTGTTTGAATGTGAGTGAATGAGGGGATTATCTGTAAGTTAAAACGAACAACAGAATCTGTGTGATCACCCAGAGAAAGCCGGGTGTTAGGTTAACACCTGACATCTAGAAGCTTGCTTTCTAGATTTGTTGTTTGCCCATTTGAGGACGATACAGTATAACCCCCTATTTGTAAAAATGGGTAATACCCAAGACAAAGAAAATGCTTTGAAAGGCGATGCCAAATTTATGTCCAAAATTCACCCAGGAATTGAAAATTGGCTAACACGATGGAAAGATAAGTTCAAATTTGAAGGGAAATTAACAGTTCCTGGCTGTTCGAAATTGTTACACTCAAAAAAATGAAATCTCACTATTGTTCACCTTAATAAATCCTCTTTCGTTGGATTTACATAACACAATTAGGTTTCTAAGGTGAAATTGAGTTAGTTGTGTTATTTCAAATCAATAATGCGTTTTTGCTGATTAACTTAACATGTTTGCATTGGATCTACACAACTTTCTTGAACAAAACGCATTAGATTAGGAAATTTGTCCCTCTATGGTTGCCGTAGCATTATTTCACAATTTATGAGGACCATGGTGAGGACTCCGCCAGAGACGGTTGAGAAAGTGAAGGTCCGCCATTTTTTCCTCGCTTGCTCACGGAACATTTTTGGATCCTGTAATTGCAAGGTATGTATTTGTTGCTGTTCATAGTGTTTTTGTTTTGAGTTTAGCGAGTTTGTCGTAACAACAACTTGAATAATCATTTTAGTAGATATTATGTGTAAGTGTAAATGTGTTACTAAACTCGAGCAGCTAATGTTAGCTACTAGCTGCTAAATCTGTCATGGTGGCTGGCGAGCTAAGTCATCTCAGGCTAGAATTTTATCATGTTTCCCAGGTTAGTTTTGCTCCCTACTGATGATAGACAGGGGTGGTGCCTTGATGGGGTTATTTCATATAAATCACAATTGAATGTTCATAGAAGTGCCAAGGTCAGGACGACTTCATGTATTTAACTGCTAAGATAAAATAGCAGCTAACGTTAGCCCCATACAAACCCTGCCTGGGTTTATACTAATAGTTGGATCAGTATCGGAAAAGTTTAATGTTTAAACGTAGGTGCACCCCACTCTGACCAAATTATCTTTCTGTGTCATGAACAAATTGCTAGCATTGATGCAGACTCTAAAGTCCGTCAAGAAACATTTGAATCATTTTAACGTTCGTGTAGCAAACTCTGCCATCTTGCCTAGTCTCTCTGTAACATTAGCCACGTGTAGCTGCAATCTTTGAAGGACAGCAGTTGCAGGAGCATCAGACTTGTCATTATTTTTGTATTGCTATCATAGGCTACTTGGCTCTCATCCGGCTTATATAAAAGAGCAAAGCAAATAGCAGTTTCTTGCATGGAAACTTGTCCATTTTAAGCACACACATTGGTTGTCAACCCCTATATTCGGGAGGTAAATAATTTTACATTTTTCATGCTAGAGGCTGCCTACTCTTCAATGTTTGAATGATTTGTTAATCACAAACAAGTAATTAATTAAATCACAAACAAGCCAATCTAATTAAAGGTTTTCTTCCTAGTTCAATTCTATTAAAATTCTCAATTGATTCTGTGATCTAATATTATTATAGTTTTACACAAATTTGTTGAGTTTGTCGCAGACACCCATACCATATGCTAATTGTAATTCTTTCTGTATTTCCAAATGCTGGGTTGTATTGTTAGTTGTTCTTTCTATCTCCTCTCCCCTCATAACGTTGTCAGAATGTCAGAACTCGACATCATCTGCTCCAGGCTGTCTGCTGTGTGTGCGTAGGAAGGGAGGAGATCATGGCTGCCATTGACCAGGTTAGTGAGTTGTTACCAAGTTTTGTGCCTCCCACTTTAAAAACCTGTGATCCAATATTAGGCCATTAGCTACCGGACCTTGCCATGCACCTGCTAACTTTTTTTGAAAGGTCTTACCTTGCTGACATGACATGAATTTGAAAGTTAACATTGACATATTTGGGGTGCACTGCCTGTTTCAACCCCATGAATAGATTTACATTGAAGATCAGTGCGTTCCAAAAATCTCTTTTAACATTTAACATTTTAACATTTAACAAAGGGGGTTGCATGGTAATGCATGGTAAACATTAAGATGCTTAATTTGTAAATGTAAGTAAAGTAGTGTTCATTTCCCTATTTTGCAGAATTATACCATTGGCTTGTTGAGAGCTTGCAACCTGAAAGCACTTGTGTACTTAAATGAAGGCTCTGAGAAACTCATAAAGGAATACCTGGTAAGTGTAAATGAATATCAAAAAAACAGTAAAGCATTACAGCAGCGAGAGTAGCAGTGGTACGTCTAGTGGGAAGATGGGTATGAATGAATATGGCTTCTTATATTATTTTAGTACCCATGGACATTTCCTTGTTCATGTTTCGGTGCTTGTAATGTTTTGTTAAGGCTGTCTATATGCATGTTAAAGCAGAATGCATGTTACAGCAGAACAAGTCACCATTGGTCTGTTTGACCACGCATAAACCCTTTACAGACAAAGCTTCCTAGTCTGTGTTGGTAAAATCTCACCCAAAGTTTTAATCTTTGGTTAACTAGCTTTTGAGTTAAAAGAAATCATAGACGTTAGAGGGATTTTGGAGAGCAGAGAGTCTAAAGCAATGGTTCGGAGTGAATTTCACCAGAAGTGTAATGTCCGGAATATTACCAAACTTCTACAGTAGTACAAAAAGGGTCTGTACTCATAAACAACACCTACTGCAACGCTACGTCGACGTCACTTCGTGATTTGGTAAAAGCCTGTAAAAGTCCTGGCAGAAAGCGATGCATAAGTTTTATAAATGCTTGTATTTTCAGGTCAACACTTATTGACCTGAAAATACAATTTCAAATATCATCCAGTTATCAATATATGACTATGGAGTGTTTAATTCACTAGCTTTTCTCTTACACTTGTGAGTTTTGCAAAGGACTTTTACGGACTTTTCACAAATCACGGAAGTGATGTAGACGTAGCGGTAGCAGCAGAGAGTAGAAGCTATCAGGCAAGTGTTATTTAAATAAGCTCCTGGTGTAGGCTACTTACAAACTTTCCAATGCCTCATTTAATGAGTACAGACCCTTTTTTGTACTGTAGAAGTTTAGTGATATTCCGGACATTATTATGGGGTAATTTACGAGATACACTTTTGGTTTTGGCAAGCCATTGGGCTGATACATAGACTGACAGCGCAAACTCGACCAATGTCTTGGGGGGGGGGGGGGGGGGGGGTTTGGTACTCGCAATGATCATGCAAATGACCCAAGGGTGAAATTCACTCAGAACCATTGCTTTAATTTACAAGGATTAAAGTTCTCCGTCGTAGGACGGATTTCCGTCAATTTGATTTTAGAAATGTCATATTTGAGATCGATGCAGATCCGATGAGAAAAAAAAAATAGGGGGGGGGGGGGCTATCACCTTTTCTTTTCCTTTTTTTTAAGGCAACTACAAATATTAGGTCCGATGAATTAATGTGTGTGATGATAAATGTTTAAAGACCTAATAGTGTTCTTGAGAACTTTCTGTGTCTCAATCAGTGACGGCTCAAGAAGATAGCCTAGCCTACCTCAGCCATGAGTTCCGCTTTGTTTATGTTGTAGCTACACGCTTGTCTCGTTGGCCTGGGGCGTTTGCTTAAAAAAAAGAACACATATGGAGGACTAATAACGGTCTAAAAGTTGGATTATAGTGACACAATCGAGACAGCTGATGAGGTTGGCAAATCCGTTTAACTTTTTTGGATATGATATTGTGAGCTCTATGTGCGAATTCGGAGAAGAAGCGTAGGCTGTGTTCTTTCCGTGCATCAATGTAGACAATTTCTTACTATCGCGAACTCTTGTCAGGGGAGGTCATTCATTTTGGGTGTCACCTATGACTTGAACAGATAGCCTGCTATGCCACCCCATGTAGGCTACTATTATTGTTACAGTTTTTAATCAATGCAACTAACATTATGTGTAAAGCGACGCAATATAAACCGTATGCAATGTATTATCCCGTCTGTTATGACATGTACAACAATGTTTTTCACAATTTGCAATGGAAGGTTTTGACTGAGCGTGTTAACATAAAATAATAATAATATTGTCATCATCGCGAACTGTTTAGTAAGGGAGTCAGTCGTGTTTGTGACGCACAGACAGCCTTGTAGCCTATTTTGCTTTAGGCCTCACTTTTAACGACAGTAGGTTGTGAGTGTATGTTGACAAAAAATAACCATGCAATCAAAATAGTCAACTTAAAACTTTGCTATAAAATATTATTAATTTATAGCACAAAACCATAACCAGTATGCCTACCAGAACCTTGCATATTAGCGTAATTTGTGTGCGTCTATTTGGCAAGGCCACTAGCTGTCATGGATGTGTTGTTGCTAAAGGAAGGCAGGTGTCAAAAGTTAAAAAATAAATGGAGATGGGCAGCTGTTGGAAATGGGGGAGAACTAACAAGCCATGGTGTAAAGAAATGAAAGTGCCAGGGGCAGTGTTTGGCAAGTTACTTCAAAATCGTAATGTATTATGTATTACTTATTACTGTCATTTCAAAGTAATTTGTTACATTATAATATTACTGTCTTTGAATTGTAAGGCATTACACTACTATTGTATTACTTTTAAGTTACTTTTACCAAAATATCTAGAAATATGGATTTGGAATTCTAAATGCAGTTTATTATGCTCAATGCAGCTCATTCCTTCTAATGGAGGGCGATGTGGTATAACATAATGACTAAGCTAGGCTTAAGGCTAACAACAGTAGAATGCAATAGGCGCAGTGATGGCTCATGATGCAATACAAGGAACAATCATAGCCAGAATTTTGTTAAAAGCAGACAAAAGGTCGAAGTCTGGTCAATTGTGATAGAAATGCTGTAACTTTAGGCTTAGGCCTACTCATTAAAATCAACAGAGAGCCCACTACCTGTATATTGTAACCCAAAACTTGTCAAGATAGGCTACACAGTGCCGCTGCTGGCCATTTTGGTGCCCTAACTGGTGAAATACAGTATTAACCCAAGTATGTCATCATATGGTCAACTATAAAGATGTAGGCTAATCTGCCTGTTCCCAGGGATGGGTAGTATTTCTGAAACATGTAATATGTATTTCAAATACAAAATAGTATTTTGTCATTTGTATTTTATTGGGTTGAAGGAAATGGCTCTGTATTTTGTATCAAAATACTTAATTGGTGTGTATTTTTGTATTTTAGAAATACTGCAAAATACTATATGTGAAACACACTAAAAAAAGTAGATACTACACACAGGTGTAATGAATAATTGGTAATTAGGCAACAATGGTTTATTTTTATCGCAATCAGCTAATGTGAGAACAGCTGTGATGAGCAAGTTTACCTGTGCAAGTTCACATAAGGACACTGACAAAGGCAACCATGTCCTATTGTCTCCATGCCAATCTTTAACAGAAAAAATGTCAGATATCTCAATGAACCACAATGACATCAATAGATGGTAAGGTGTTGAGTGTGTTTGAATTCCCTTCCTTGTAGCATCCATTTCTGCATTCTACAGTGGGGACAAGTTCACCTTGTTTAATTAAATAACAATTATATTTCCTTATTAGCTGCATACTTGAGGTTGGAGATATTAAGGCATATCAAGTTTCTCACATACTGGAACTTCAAGATACATAGCCTTATGATTTTCTTATTCAGTTCTGCACTGGACTTGAATTACGAAATTCGGCACAGATACACAATTATGATTTTGGCCTATTGATTATAATGTGGTTAATTGAAAGCTCTGTCAGTCGTTTTGGATAAGCATCAGCTAGTTGACTAAATGTAAATGTAAATTCTTGAATTATTCTTCTGATCACACTACATGAACTTGCATACGGTATACTATTTGGTATGACGGGCCAAATTGTATTGTTTTTTACTATATAGTTTTAATAGGCTAAATGTTTGGGATATTAAAAAGCTTTTTTTTGCAGTGCTTTCATACTTCCTTGAAAAAAGTATTTTGAGTATTTTCTAAATACAAAAATACAGTATTTTATTTTGATACATAATATGGTTACTGTATTTTGTAGTTTATTTTGATACATTAAAAATGAGGGTATTAGGTATTTTATTTTGAAATACATTCTGATGTATTTTTGCCCATCCCTGCCTGTTCCCAGCATCAGAACACTTTGCGATGGTTAGCGTGTCGTAATTCAAGTCCAGTGCAGAACTGAATAAGAAAATGATAAGGCTATGTATCTTGAAGTTCCAGTATGTGAGAAACTTGATATGCCTTAATATCTCTAACCTCAAGTATGCAGCTAATAAGGAAATAGAATTGTTATTTAATTAAACAAGGTGAACTTGTCCCCACTGTAGAATGCAGAAATGGATGCTACAAGGAAGGGAATTCAAACACACTCAACACCTTACCATCTATTGATGTCATTGTGGTTCATTGAGATATCTGACATTTTTTCTGTTAAAGATTGGCATGGAGACAATAGGACATGGTTGCCTTTGTCAGTGTCCTTATGTGAACTTGCACAGGTAAACTTGCTCATCTTTACTTGCGTACGACTTCACACCAGTGCTTCAGACCAGAGCTGATGCTTCAACAATAGCCGTCACTGAAAAGCTGTTAGTGTCTTTGAACACAGCTGTTCTCACATTAGCTGATTGCGATAAAAATAAACCATTGTTGCCTAATTACCAATTATTCATTACACCTGTGTGTAGTATCTACTTTTTTTAGTGTGTTTCACATATAGTATTTTGCAGTATTTCTAAAATACAAAAATACACACCAATTAAGTATTTTGATACAAAATACAGAGCCATTTCCTTCAACCCAATAAAATACAAATGACAAAATACTATTTTGTATTTGAAATACATATTACATGTTTCAGAAATACTACCCATCCCTGGGAACAGGCAGATTAGCCTACATCTTTATAGTTGACCATATGATGACATACTTGGGTTAATACTGTATTTCACCAGTTAGGGCACCACAATGGCCAGCAGCGGCACTGTGTAGCCTATCTTGACAAGTTTTGGGTTACAATATACAGGTAGTGGGCTCTCTGTTGATTTTAATGAGTAGGCCTAAGCCTAAAGTTACAGCATTTCTATCACAATTGACCAGACTTCGACCTTTTGTCTGCTTTTAACAAAATTCTGGCTATGATTGTTCCTTGTATTGCATCATGAGCCATCACTGCGCCTATTGCATTCTACTGTTGTTAGCCTTAAGCCTAGCTCAGTCATTATGTTATACCACATCGCCCTCCATTAGAAGTGCAATGAGCTGCATTGAGCATAATAAACTGCATTTAGAATTCCAAATCCATATTTCTAGATATTTTGGTAAAAGTAACTTAAAAGTAATACAATAGTAATGTAATGCCTTACAATTCAGAGACAGTAATATTATAATGTAACAAATTACTTTGACGATTTTGAAGTAACTTGCCCAACACTGCCTGTAGGTGGCATTAATTATATAGTAAGTGTACCCTGTAGCCTCGTTTTGGTTTAAACAATGGCCGCCGTGTGAATAAGGCGAATACTCCCTTTACTTTGCTGTTTGCATCTTTTTGTACATTAAAAACCAATAGGTCGCGACCGCAAAAGGGGTGCTATCTCTATAGGTAGATATGAAGAACGTATGACTTATGGCCTGAAAAAAGTTCAGTCAAACGATTTTTTTTCACTTTAATCCCTGAATTTAAAGGAGATGGGAGATGCGAGGTTAATCCACTGAATTCAAACATATCTAAAAACATATACTTTTGTTTGAAAAGTCATCAATTAAATGTATTTTTTTTTGTCTGTGGTAAAGGACGCGGACTGATGCCCAGAGCCAGATGGAGAAAACCACCATCGGGATCTTTGCAATCAAACATGAGGGTGCCAATGCCTCCACTTGAAGATGTAGACATTATAGTTGAATCACTAACAATGTAACAAAACTACACATGCCGTGTTTAGCAGAGATATTTTTCAGTTCATTGCATTTCTATTTTACTAAAAAATGTCCCTGATGGATTGATGAGAATGGAGACAAAGGTTGCTGCTAAATAAATGCAGATTTGTTTTGAAGACCGTGTGTCTGTTTGCTATTTCAACACATTTGTTAAATTTTAGACATTTTATTTTATTTAGAAATGTTATGCAGAACAAATTCAACTTGTTTACTTTGGATTTACTTAAGAACTTTATGTTTAGGATGAGTTTACTTAAGAAAGTTTTGTCAAGTGTGGTTCCACGTAACTGTATCACTTAAACGTAACTTAATGTGGATGTGTGCTAGATATCTTTTTAACTTAAATTAATTGAACATAACAATGTGACTTTGATTGAACAGAACAGTATTAAGTTGAGTCAATGTAAGAATGCTGAATTAATTGAACATAACAGCATTAAGTTGGTTGAACACAGCCATATTAAGTTGAGTCAATGTAAGAATGCTGAATTAATTGAACATAACAGCATTAAGTTGGTTGAACACAGCCATATTAAGTTGGTTCAATGTAAGAATACTAAATAAAAATAAAGGAATTCAATTACTTACCATCTACTTTATTCACTTTTGTTCAGTTAATGTTATTTATTTGAGTCAATCGTATAGAATATAGTATCTTTAGAGTTATTTAATACAGTTTCGTGGAACCACTTGACAAAACATTTTTAATTAAATCCAACAAGATATTTTTTTGAGTGTACGCGACATGATGCACCACTCGAAAAAGAAAAATGGTATAAAAACACAGAACCAAAAAGAAATTGATGCAGTTAAATTGTGTTTGGAGGAGGCAAGAAAGCGCGAAAATAAAATAAAAGAACGGAAAAAATGTACCGTAGCGTATGTAAAAGAGGAAGACAATATGCCTTACACCTCACCACCTCCTTACAACAGACCACAACCACAAGCAGCTGTGGTTAGTGCCTCCGTGTCTGCACCGTCGCCCGCGGCAGCTCCTGTAACCTTGAATCCCCCTGTCCCGACGCCAGCCAGGGGAGGGGAGGAGAAAACGCCCCAAAGACCTAGACAACTGACGCGGTCCCACGGTGAACGTTTAGAATGGGACACCAGGATGTCTGGGGACGTAAATAAAGTTTTAAAGACAGGAACTAGAGCATCCGCAAATCCAGTTCTATTAGACGCGGTAAATCTCCCACTATATCCCCGTCTCTCTCCAGGTCTTCACCTTTCGCCACAACCGCCAACTTCACATACACATCTGTATGATGATGACGTTGATGATTTTGATTATGATGACAAAACGCCAAGCTGGCCTCCACAGCCGCCTAAAATAAACGCGTTCCAAATGGTAGAATTACCTAATCCAACATTTAGGCCAGGCGAACAAGAAGGTGCTGACAACCGTCGAATAATGCATGTCTACAGGACATGGACCCAAGGGAGTGGCCTCTCACAAAGCACAGATCGACGAATTCTGCGACGAAATGAAAAATATAATACTTGTGTACCACCTGAATGGTTTCGAGGTCGAAAGGATGTTCCGCTGTAAAATGGGCTCCGATTGGAGCCGCGTGAAAGACAGTTTTGTAGCCCATACAGGTGGTACAGCATATGCCCCCGGCTCCACTGAACTAAATAAACAAGTTCAGAACTTAGAGGATAAATGTAGACTAGTGTTCAAAAAACATTGCGATTACACCAAAATACATGCCACAACACAAAAAGATAATGAGGACGTTTGGGAGTTTAGAGACAGATTTGAAAAAGTGTTTAAAGCCTATAGGTTTAAAAACAGATACTGAAGACAATAAGAAAATTTATGAACAACAATTAAAACAAGCATTGCTCCAGAGTTTCAGGCCAGAGATAAAAGGTTGGATAGAAAAACATTTTGTCTCCTTTAGAACAGCAGCTATGCCAGAGTTTATGGAACAAGCTAAACACGCAGAAAAGACAACACAAAACAAGAAGAAAGAGAAGGAAAAGAAAGAATCAGGGAAATTGGTAGAAGCATTTGTAATGGCAGTGCAAGGAGCAGGAGGACAAACAGGCAGAGGCCGAGGTCGTGGCCGAGGCAGAGGCCGAGGCAATAGCAGAGGAAGAGGAGGACAGGGTGAAAATAAGCCAGGACGTAGAGATTATGAGAATGAGGGTGATGATAGTAACAAGTGTTACAAGTGTGGGGGTCGAGGGCATTGGGCCCGAGACTGCCCCAGTGAGGATAAGAAAGAACAAAAATATGATCAGGATCAATATGACAATTGACTAGGAAATGGAGAAGGGGAAGAGCTAGAAATATGTGAAGAATTTCTAGACTTAGCTGATGTGTGTTTCTAGGAAAAACCAGAGAAAGTGATACATATTAATGGCAAACCTGTAATCTTTTTATGTGATACTGGAGCATGCAGAACTGTAATGAAAGACATAGATGGCCTACAAAAAACAGATCAAGCTATTCTCGTAAAATCAGCCAACAGTCATGTGCAAAAACAATATTTCAGTGAGCCTGTGGCTGTCAAGCTGACAGAAACAGGAAGCACTGTTTTCGCCCCTGTAGTCATGGCCCCTGGCTGTCCCTACAACCTGTTAGGACGAGATTTAATGGTAAAATTAAAATTAGCCATCTATCCAAATCTACAGGGGGGTATGGAGGCTAGGACATGTGATGAAATTGACATACACTTAGTCGAGGGGAAAAATACGCCGTATTACGTCTGGGCCCTGGAACCTTCGCACCAGGACCCAGGAAAAACAATAGAGACGATAGTACAAAAGGTTAAGGAAAGAATTAACCCACTGGCTAGTCTGATACCCCTTGACAAATTAAGAATTGACCTGAGACGCAAACCTACACCTGGGCCAGACCCAGAGTATGACAAACTAGTGCATAAACTAGGACTTACTACCAGTCTAAATTATGTGGTGACTTTTACACCAACAGTAATACTACATGACAAAACAGAGACATGATTGATGATTTTAACAGAGGCTGAGGATCAAGCGCTAAAAATAATTCCGTCAAGCTTATGGTCAAAAGGACCTACGGATGTGGGTCTGATTAAAGACATAGAGCCGGTGCGAATTAGAGCAAAAACAGGTTATTATCCATGCAAAAAACAATATCCTCAAAAACCTGATGCAGAAGCAGGGATAAAACCTGTGATAGCAGAGATGATTAAAGCTGTGCCTGATCCCCATACTCTGTTGAACCAATTAAATCCAGAAGCTAAAGTATTTTCAGTAACTGATTTGAGCAACGCATATTATTCAATACCTGTCCATAAAGAGAGTCAACATTGGTTCGCATTCACATTTGAAGGGAAACGTTACACATTCACACGCCTAAGCCAAGGGTATTGTGAGTCGCCTACAATATTTTCCGAAGCAATACATAACTGCCTGGCAAAGTTTATCCCGCCCTGCGGATGTCAAATTTTGGCTTATGTTGATTATTTGCTCATAGCTGGAATTAACGAAGAAAAATGCAAAATTGATACACTGGCACTTCTACAATATTTGCACAAAACCAGACATAAAGTGAGCAAAGACAAATTGCAATTGTGGCGATCTGAAGTAAAGTATTTGGGACACACACTGACAGGTGGCAAGGATGGCAGAGATGTGCATTCTAGCCGTAAAAAAGCAATATTAGAAGCACCAAAACCGATTACAAAGAAGCAAATGATGTCATTTTTAGGGCTCTGCAACTATTGTCGAATGTGGGTCCCAAGCTATGCCGAAAAGACGCGCCCCTTACGAGCATTAATCTTTGACGAGCCCATGGCTGCGCACGATAAACTAAAATGGACTAAAGAGGCTGAAACTGCGTTTGAAAACATAAAACAATTAATTGCTGGGTCCACTGTTTTAGCGCTGCCTGATTACACTAAGCCGTTCACACAAATGGTCGATACAAAAAATGGTTTCATGACCTCTGTTTTGACACAGCAGTGGGGAGCAAAAAATAGACCAGGGGCATTTTACAGTTCACGACTGGATCCGGTGGCGAGAGCAACCCCCGTGTGTGTGCAGGCTGTACTCGCCACAGCAATGGCAGTACAAGTGTCAGCTGAAGTCGTGCTTTTTCACCCACTGACTGTGAAAGTTCCACATGCTGTCTCTCTACTGCTGTTACAAACCAACATGACATTCTTATCTCCCGCAAGACACCTCTCGTGCATGACAGTGTTGTTATCGCAACCACACATCACTATCGAGCGCTGCACTGTGCTAAACCCATCCACTCTGTTGCCAACAGCTGAGGACGGGGTGGAGCATAAGTGTTTGGAGATAACACAAACGAACGTGAAACTTAGAGCTGATTTAACTGATCAACCACTGAAAAAATGTGAAATAATTTTCGTCGACGGATCGGCCGTAAAAGATAAATGTGGTGTAAATAAAGCAGCCTATGCAGTGACTACCCTAACTACAAAAGTAGAGGCAAAACGTTTGCCCGCTTCATACTCTGCACAAGCAGCTGAATTGACGGCCCTAACCAGAGCATGTGATTTTTTTTTGAAAAAAAAAGGAAGTAACAATTTACACAGACAGTCAATATGCTTTTGCTACGTCTCACATTTTTTGTGCACATTGGAAAAGACGTGGCTACAAAACCTCTACTGGGAAACCAGTAAAACATAAAGACTTACTTCTGAAATTATACGACGTTCTTCAATTACAAAAAAAAAAAAAAAAAAAAAAAGCTTGCCATTTGTAAATGTGAAGTGCATACTAACAAAACTGATACTTTTTCAAGAGGAAATGCCCTGGCAGATGAATGCGCAAAGAAAGCCACAGGCGTGTTCCTCTTGCAAACGGGAACTGATACACAACACATACACAAATACGACAGCAGCAAGCGTCTGTTAAAAAGAGGGACCTATGAAAGAAACATGGGTGCTACCTAAAAGACAATGTCTACGTCGGTCCAAGTGGCAAACCAGTATTACCTAAATATATGTATAAATGGGCAGTTATAGTGACACATGGTCATTGTGTCAACGGGAGGAGTGCTGCCACACAGCTAACTCCTTTTGAAATGCTGTATGGTAGACCATAGCCTACACCATGCCTGATTTCTCTCGTAGTACGTCCACGCCTGATGATGATGATGAAGGAGTAGTGGGACAGTTGATTAAGACTCTGTCATCTAAATGTGTAGACACGAATACTGCTCCCTCTCTCTCTCTCTCCACAGGACCCTAAAGTGAAACCAGGAGACTGGGTGTTCATCATAGAATTATACTAGCCACTCCTACCGCAGTGAAGGTACAGGGGAAGACTTCTTGGACGCATCTCGCACTGTAAGATACGGGACCTTCCAGCTGCAGAGTCAACCGCTGTGGAGAGGAAATCTGACTACAAAGGGGTCTAGGGGTATATAATCTAGTCGTCTCAACGTCAGTGTTGTTTAAACAGAGCCTCCACGGCTTAGTGACGATGCCTGGGGGTCACGGACCTTTGGTGTGGAGGCTGGTCCTCGGAGGGGTCATTACCCTCACCTTGCTGGGAATTGTGCTGCAAGGCCTAAGTGGAACTGCACAGACTGCTACAAGGACTGAACAATGACTTTTTCGACTTTGACAAAGGAAGCCGATACAAAAGATGGAAAAGATGGATTTTGTCTGAAGATCTGCATACCTACAACATAACACATGTGTATAATTTGAATTCATGGTATCGCTATGCTCAAATGTTAGCTGATTTGAATAATGTGTCTGACTGTTATGTATGTTCTATGATGCCAATATCTGCTTCTCATCCCCGTTTAACAGTCGCCAAAATCCCTTATAGACAGAGTGTGTGTGTAGGTAAGCGAACGTCTAACAAACAAGGCGTTTACAGCACTTATAATTCATCCCACCTAACAATAAATGACAATGGCACTTTCACGATCAGTGAACCCTGTGCAGTGACACACCCTTTGAAGTACCTATATTCTAACGTAACATTGACCCCTTATGCCACTGTCAGACCTAAAACAATATTCCCGATATGTTTCTTCAGAAGTGGTTCAGTGCCTGTGGGGAGTTTGCCTCTCTACAGGTGTCGTCAGACAGCGGTTCCTGTGGAAACGTGCGTGATGCAAGGTCAATAGAAAACTATAAGTTTTGATGAAGGTGGTGATATCTGTCCATGGCCCAATCCTAGAAATAAGACCAGGTGCAGGTGTTGGAGTGACTATGTTTTGCCTAGTCCTGATGGTACGACCCCATTAGACGGTATCTATTGGATGTGTGGCCACAGAGTCTACCTAAATCTTCCACCCAAGTGGGTAGGAATTTGTGCTCCGGTGCGTCTGACCACACTTACATTATAACTCAGGCTACCCACCACCGTTGTAGCCGCAGAGCTGTAGTAGATGTGAAACCACACGATCCTATTTGGGGAAAGGATGTCCCTGATGAGCATAAGTTGTGGTCTGCTAGTCATAAAATAAGGTTAAGTCTGTTCCCCTGGGTAGGGGTTGGGAAGTTACTGTTAAGAATGGAAACACAAGAATACAGAATTGGATTGTTTGTAAATTCATCTATTAAAGTAGATGAGAAACAAAATGTTGAAATATCTGCTATGCGTTTAATGTTATTGCAAAATAGATTGGTGCTTGACCTAATGGCAGCTGCAGAAGGAGGTGTTTGTGCAATGCTGAATGATACATGCTGTACATACATTCCGGATGAGGCGAACAGTCATGATGTTACTGAAGCTTTGCACCAAATGAAAAATGTACAACAAGCAATGATTACTGATACGGTTAACCAAGGATGGGATCCTCTTTCATGGTTTAGGTCCGGTACCTGGCTGCAGATAATCTTGAAAATATGTGCTCCTATACTTGCTGTATTAATCTTGTTCTGTGTATTCACAACATGTGTATTACCTTGTTTTTGCCATCTTATAACCAAGACTGTAACTGCTAATATGAATGCTTTGCTTTTGCAAGAAGAGGCATGTAGGCTCCTCGCTGAGGACAACAGTGACGTGTAATGATTAATTGATTAACCTCATGATCAGCAATGAAGTTGTTACAGAAAACCTGTATTGGAGATTACAATGGAACAGATGATTGTGAAAGTTACCAATGATAAACAGGAGGGAAATGTAAAGGAATTATTATTATCATTGTATAAAACACCTGTGTAAGCAGATATATAAATCACCTCTGTAAGCAAAAATATTATGCTGAGTTTCAAGGACACAGAATTCGAGTTGGGACGCACAGGAAAAGGCCCCCCGCCTCTGTGTGCGTCTGTGCGTGGGTTTTGAGGAAATCAAGCTGAAGGAGATAGATGTCTGGCATCCTGTTTCTCTGTGTGCATCTGTACAATAAAAGACACTGCTTTTTGGACTGCAGGCTCAGAGACTGATGGTGAAAGGTTCCATACCTTTCACTAGCACCCTCTCCTCGTAGTTCCGGATGCTGCGAGTAAATCCATACTACGTGTTGTGGTTCTTGTGTCTAATATGTTGAGGTAAATTCCATGACAAATGCCCAGCTACCTCTGTTGCCAAAACAGATCATTAAGGCATGCTTTATTGGACATTCTGATATCTTGGAGTCTCTGAAATAATAAAACTTGTTTTATACAATCATGTTGTTATTGTACCATTAGGGAAGCAGGGCATCAATATGGGCCATGCACTTATAGTATATTGGTTATGTTTATCCATAAAGGTCATAACTACATTAAGTCAATATGCTTTATTACCTTACAAACACTGTCTAGCTTTACATGAATGATGCCTACTTACAGAAGTCCTAGATACACACGATGAATGGGTAAATGTTATTAATGTGGGGTATGGTCATACAATCTGTATATTCAAAAGGTAATGGTTACAAATGCAATTAAGTAGTACTTTACAAGAACCTATGTGCTCAATGAGGATGATGGGGGGGGGGGGGGGGGGGGGGACTATAATGTAAAGTTCATCAGATTGAGGTGACTACATATGGGCTGATTATAACAGGTAGTAAACTGGCCCTTCAAACCCCAAATGAGTCATGTGATGGATAAAGGACCCCTGAAGAGTTTTTACCTTAAAATAACGTTTCCAAAATCATTTTGAAAGCCCATACACTCTTAATAGAGTTAATGGCATTTTGAGCAGGTCTTATCGCTTTGAAAGTTTACTGTTCAGGTAGGAACAGAGAAACAGACAGAATTATGTTGCTTTCTTATTGTAGTGCATCATATTATCAAGATGACAAGTTACTTAGTTGCCTGCTGTGATGAAAATATGTTCACCAGTTCTATATGCATGCATGCATGAATTTACATTTTCGACCAAATCTGCTGTTATGTTCTATTCCCTAAGAATATTAGGCTAACTTGGCCAGACTCCCTCTTACAGAATAAAATTAACATTTTTGAAAATAATTAACTGCTGTACAACAGATAGACAGGGCACCCCATTTCTGGCCTTTGAATGCTGATTACCCAAACTTTATTTTGTATATCCTTATCCTTGCACACAATACTCTGTGGGTATTTTGGTATGATAATATTGTTTTCTTTTACAACTTTGAGTTAATACTGATGTCAAGCCAATGATTTTTGTCTTGAAGATAAAATGTGATTGCTGCCAGGGCTGGTAGGCCTACCACTGAATGTGTAAACTGGCCTGACACTGAAGGACAGTTTATTTGCCCTGGCTGTAAATAACTAATACAATAAATTGTGTTCACAACTTTTTGTGTTTAGTTATGTATAGTAATTCCTATAGATTATGTCTCAGAATAACATATCACATGTGCATGAGGGCAATGACAGGATGCCATTTGTTCAGAGTTAGGACATACACAGGCGTGTAACATGGGCTATTTATTGCACAGACATTTGTGTTGTAGGCTATACAGTGGGTCAATCTGATGTAGCCTAGGCTATGTTGCTGCATGGGCTAACATGTCACTACAGATGCACAGAGGCTAGGCTACAATCAAAACGATAAAACATAATAGCCTAGCAAGGCTAGGACTACCATCAAGGCCTACTGTGTAAAAATCGCCAATATCCTTAATGGTAAGCGACCCACTGAATCTGACACAAAGTTTTGTTTGACTGGCTGCGACACAAGATAACAACATTGACGCCAAATTGCATCTAAACTCGAACACGACATAGTCATACTTTCCATTAACATGACAACATCCAAAAACGTTTTAAAACGCCGTGATCTTCTACTTTCTTTGACAACATTTTCAGTTCCATTTCATCCACGCTTCAGCAATGGGCGTCTAGGTACTCGCGCACGACATCCTCCGTTCATAAATATTCACGCTAAACTCCGCCCTGGAAACTCAGAATCTCAGAAACCGTATATCCGGTAACACCGGTTTTGAGATCTTAGCAAATTCCTGCATGGCATCCAATTCAAGGCTCACATTGCATCCCAATTTGTTCAACGAAGAAACACCTTTTTTGCCTTTACTTAAAAAGTTGAGAATCATTATGAGGCACGCAGGCTAGCAACCTCGGGTCAAGTCAGGTCAGATAAGTTTGCGTCACAGATATTGTAGATGACCACTAGCAGTGTTTTATTATGATATACTTATACTTTTATCTGACTGATTTTATGTGACTTTTATTTTGACATCAGCTATCTGCATGGTGAACTAATCTCTCCACGCTCACACTCGTTCAAAGAAAAACATAAGAAGGCACGTTACAAGTCTGCCTATAGCCAGAGATCGGAAAATATTACTGTAACCTTCAACTAAGGTGTTCTATGAAGTGTTATAGGCTACAACTTTGCAGCATTCCTGGTCATCCTTTTTTGAGTCAGTGCTTGATTTGCTTTGGCAGTAATAACTTGAGAATATTTATGAAGTTGTTAGCTAAGTAGTTAAGTTAATGGCGGTAGCCTTCCCTGGATCACCACTCTTTAGCACCCCTTGATACGCGGAGCGTGGTATGTGGTTCATTGTAATGTATTGTACTATGTATTTCATATTAATTCATTTCATACGTTAATGTAAATGTAATGAGATTCATTTCATATAATGGTTGTTGCCTGCCAATGCTGTTATCTAATGTGATGCTAGCTTGCTAAAGTGCATTTGTCAAAGGACTATTTTGTATCTTTGCCTTTGTTATTTTAAGTTTTACGGTGTTGGTGCTATGCACACTCGTCTGAATTAAAGTACACCCATATGGAAACACTCCCAAGCCTGTTTATTCCAAGTTGAGGGGCTGCTACAGATATGGAGCGCAGAAAGGTCGTTTTTCATCACTAAATAAAAAATGGCATTTAGTAAATCACACACCACATATATCTGTAAATTGCTCAGCCCCAGAGTATCCCTCCAACATGGCAATTATATTGCCCGATTCAGGACAGTTTGACCTACACACACATGAAATGCATGTAGAGCTATGAGCTTGCTGTGGTGAGATACATGGCAAAATATAAGAACTTTTGTAATACGCTTTTTATATTTTAACTCTTAAAAAATCAAAATAAAATCAATGCTAGTACTAATACATGAAATGATGGCAGATCTGGATAGCCTAGACTCTGAAAAAAACAATATATAATATGTGTGTGTGTCACTTACAATGACCAGAATAAATCCTTATGAATAAAGCTAGTGAAAATGCCCTAAAAACAGTTTAGGATTCTAAGGGTTAATATATATTATGATTATGATGACACCCAATGGGCCTGCCATGCATTGGACCCCCACCTGGCCAAGCAAGTAAATGTGCCAGAAAATAACATGGAAAAACAAATAACACACGCATCAAATATGTACATTTCACAAACGCACCACGTCAGTGCTTTGCTGTGTTCCGAATTGTCACGGGTGCTCGGGCCCAACATTTCCGCTTGCGACCATATTTTTTTCATTGTTTACCATCAACACACTCAGGGAAGTATCAGACGCACGGACCAAACAGTAAACACTGTTTAATTACTTTTACTATTAGGGACATTTCTCCTTCAGAAAAATTTGGTCACAAAAAAACATTCAGTCGCTAAAACAAACTCAGGTCTCTACAGTGGAAAACATTGTGGTTCCGGTCCCCACCACCTCTCCTTCCTGTTCTCCCCTCAAAGGAACAAAAAATGGTCTTGTTTTCACATATGTTGCCTGATAGATGTCACGTACAACATTCTCAGAAACTGTTTTCAGCATTCTCAGAAATGAGACTCCCACACTCTGATCCTCCTCCACTGTTAACCAGGCCCAGGAGGCCTCGAGGGAGTCGAAGAGATCATCATCAAGCAGCCTTGCAACGCCTTGCTCCCTGACTGAGCAGAGGTGGTACACTCCAGAATCTTAATGTAGCCCCTTGTTTTAGTGTTACCATTTACTTTGAGAAGGTCACCTGGGGGGTATTCCAGAAAGCAGGTTTATTAGCTTGACTGGGTATGTTAACCCAGAGTAAGCGATAAACCTGGGATTTTAGTTCCAAAACGATCAGGCTATGTAAGTCACTATGGTAACATAGGCTCTGAACTTAACTTACCCTTTTAAAAATATAAGTTTTCGATGTCCCAAATGGAGAGACATACTTTATTGTATTTAACGATCTCTATGCTACTCACAAAAATGTAGGCATGGGAACATGATGAAGTAGGCTATCCAACTGTCGTGTGTTAAATTATTGTGATTACGAGCCAGTGGTTTTCATACATTATGCGTGACTCGGACATCTGACTAAATGCAACAGGCTCATATCGTCCTCGCATTCGCAAAATGAGGACCAGTGTTTTGTCAAATTGCAAATAGCTATTCGTTTTAACGAATTTTTATGATCGTATGAAGTACTTTTTGTATAGGCTACTATCTTAATCTTGGAATATGGGGAGGGAAGTGGCGCGTCTGCAGAAGTCAGCCAAATATGAATGTAATTCTGTGGCATAAAGCAGATGTATTTGTTTATTGTACAGAAAAATAAAAATGACATGTCAAGCAGTCAATTGACTACATTGCAGTCAAGAAGTAAGGCAAATTAACGTGGGTCATAGTTGTCTAGCCTGTTAAAAACGTCGCTAGATAGTATTAAATCGCCAACAACATTGTTTTCTGCAGAAGCCTACCCAAGGCTACAGATTAATTCTTAACAGTTATTTCTCTACTGGCTCAATTATCACCCAAGACATTGTTTTGATTTGCGTAGCTGCGTTACCCCCAACACTGACAATAACGTAGACAGCAAATTAAGATATTTTTTCGTTTTGTGGAGTGGCACCGGTAGGCTTTCAAAAGCAGATTTTGATTTTTGTTACCATGGTGTAGTCAAGCCTTAAGCCATACCCAAGTAGCCTAAATCGAGGTAATGTTTAATTATGCATGATTTATTTTGTTATTGAATTCGTAGGCTGGGATTCCTCTCGCAACATTTATGTTTAACGGTAGCCTCCTGCTTTTTCAGTCAGGCTACTGACAGAGCGATGTACAGTGGCAGAGCGACGCACAGTGGCTGAAAGTGGTACTAAAGTTTCACTTAGCTTCACGCCGCGTAATGCGCGACTGAAGTGGCCATTTGAAAGCGACGCCCACTGTACGTTCTAATGTCACGTCTAGTTTGTTTACAACTAGAGTCATGGGCAGAATGGTAGGCAAGGCTCTGCTGAGTGGTAGGCAACCCTACAACTGAACAGTCGGGTTGCATAGGCTACACATAGTTACAATAGTTACAAATGGCTTCAAAATTGAAATTTTAATATCAAATATTGACCAAGATATGCCGACCGCTTGTGTAGGCCCAGCCGTGGGGCAGCCGTGGCCTACTGGTTAGCACTTTGGACCTGTAACCGGAGGGTTGCCGGTTCGAATCCCAACCAGTAGGGACGGCTGAAGTGCCCTTGAGCAAGGCACCTAACCCCTCACTGCTCCCCGAGTGCCGCTGTTGATGCAGGCAGCTCACTGCGCCGGGATTAGTGTGTGCTTCACCTCACTGTGTGTACACTGTGTGCTGTGTGTTTCAGTAATTCACTGATTGGGATAAATGCAGAGACCAAATTTCCCTCACGGGATCAAAAAGAGTATATATACTTATATATATATATATATATATATATATATATATATACACACTATAAATTGACATTTTAATATCAAATATTGACCAAGATATGCCGACCGCTTGTGTAGGCCCTAAAAGATGGTTTTACAATAAGAAACAAAGTCGACAAACAATTGAACAATGGGATAACATCATCACCTTTATTGATGCCTGATATGTTGACATTGCTGAAATACAGAGATGTAGCCTACCAGAGGCAGGTAGAGGCTGATGTTGATTTCTGTGCAAAGCAAAGGCAATTTTAAAACTAGAAACCCAACTAATACTCTTTCTATACATCAGCATATTCCTCTGAAGCCAGATACATTGTCAGCTAACATGGGTCTACTAAATGTAGGCAGATCCATTTACATGCACAATGTAATTTGAATCGATACCTGGGGGGCATGAATCTGTGATATCTGTGAGATCTACAGAATGTCAGTGCCTTACACATACTGTACACGTGCACTCATACACACACCCACACCGCACACACACTTATACGCAAGCACACACACACACACATGCATTGCATACACACACACACACACATACATAAACACACATGCACGTGATTGCAAGTTCATGTGCCCTGTTGCACGCAGACATGCACACACGTTGCAAAACCACCTCCCTCTCTTTTGTCTCTCTCACCCTTAACACTCCACCGGTATATAAGTCGCTGTGTCAGAGAGAAAAGAATCTTGAAGGCACTTGATGAGAGAGGGTGATTATCACTGGACCATACTGCATTGAAATGTCAATATATAGCAGGTAAGATCATCCATCATAAGTTTAGTGTTTTCTTATCTGATCCTGTAAATATCATGTATACTGCTCAAAAAAATTAAGGGAACACTTCAATCATACACTGGATTGGTACTCTGACACTGTTTGGTTCTGAGCACAAGTAAAACTTTTGAGGCGAGTGTTTTATTTTGCAAGAACTGTTAGACATTCTGTGAATGTAGTTTGAGAATGGAGAAAAGGGTGGAAGGTTTCAAAATATGTGTTTTAACAATTGCGGGAAACTGTAAGTGTTCCCTTATTTTTTTTGAGCAGTATATAAATATCAATAATTTCAACAAATGTTATGATGACTTGGGAATGTCCTCCAGATTAAGGCATTGGGTCCTGATTTAAAAAGCAAATAACAAAGGCTAAATCGTATTTATTACGGAGGTAAAATCTATCCTTTAATATCATGAGCAAGATCCAAGGCACAACTATTGATGGGTCAGCTCCTCAATGCTCCCACACACCACATGAACCGGGTTGAACAGCAAACATTTTGATCACTGAGTGACTTTGGACTTTGGACACAGGATACATGCACAAATAAATTAATACCATCAACATATATTGTCAGTGTCCAAACAAAGTCAATACATGCAAATTGCATTAAACTAATGCATTTAAAGTATAGTATTTCAGACTGGGGGGGGTGCAAACTTTTGCACACAACTGTACCTTAACCTTTTATTCTGTCTGTTTCATCTGTTTGTGGTGTGAACACTATATGCACTTCCTTTTGGCAGTTACTGGTGTATGTAGCCAATACCACTGACATCCTCTGCCCAGAGTTGACAACAATGAAAATGTATACTTTTTTTAACCATCAACTGTTGATGACAAAATGCATTATCATATAATTGTGAAGGATAATAGAAAAAATTGAACTGTAAGACCAAGACGAGAGATGAAAATGTGGTTACAATCATGGACAGTTTCTGAAAGCAATGTATGTGACATCTGTCACACAACTTACATGAATACAACATCTCTTTGTACTGCTTAATCCTTAGAACTCCCCATCTTCATTTTGGAGAAAATAAGTGTATGCAGGGTTTAAAGTGGAATGTCCTTTTCTCTTCTCCAACCTTTACTTTCCCGTAGATTAGCTTTACCTGCCTATCCACCATTCAGTCGGTAGACTACATTTATTCCTGTTCGCTTTTAAAGATCTACGGAACCCTAGAGGGGTCATTGCAAGTAGGGCTGCACAATATATCTAAAATCTATCGTTATCGCGATATCAATGCTTGCGATGGACATACCGCAAAGATTACTTAATTTTCGATACATTTTGATACATTTTCTGTGCCGTGCGCATTCCATGGCCTACAGTCTATGATGTATTCACATTCTGAATGTCAACATATTTTACCAAACCGATGCTGTCATGCAGCCCTAGAAGCCCGTCCCCTACCAGTTTAGGTGTGTGGTGTTTTAGGTGTTGAGGCAGGAGCTAAGTCGTGATGGCTGAAGATAGTGAGTCAAGTGAGGTAGGTTACACTGGCGAAGAGGAATTGGTGACTAAATGAAAAGCACGTCTGTTATATGGACATATTTTGGTTTTATAAAGGACGACGTATTACAAACAGCCAAATGCGTCCTTCTGCACCGTGTTAAAATAAACAATTTCTTTCGTTGTTGTTATAGGATCAGAAGATAGCCTATCTATTTTTCACTGTAAGGCTTGTATATGATTTGCATTTAGCAAAAGCCCCAGACAGCAGCAGGTAATCAGGATTCGTTATTTGTAAAAGTTGTTTAGCCTACTTCGTTAGCCTGGACTGTGCGATCGCAGCCACTTACTTTCACTTTCCGCTGCCCTCGTAGTCGGCATGCCGGTAGCCTAATAAGGTGGGATGCGCAGCGTATGAGGTTACAGACTGGGCTACTTAAGATTTTAGATGAGTGACCGCCGTGATATAGATTAAGTAGGCCTAGCTTTTTTGCTAGGCCCAGCGAAGGCTGGCAATGTGGAATATTCCGCTGGTTGGTGCACAAGTATTCAGATTGGCTGTCTATCCGTCTTTTACGAGGATTTTCTTGGAGCACATCTTCCACAAAACTTCGATAGCCTAGTCAGTAGGTATCTTAGCTGTCCACTTTCATCAGGCCATATAAAGCCTAGGCTACATATACTGCTCAAAAAAATTAAAGGAACACTTACAGTTTTTCACAATTGTTAAAACCCATTTTTTAAACCTTCCACCCTTCTCTCCATTCTCAAACTACATTCACAGAATGTCTGACAGTTCTTGCAAAATAAAACACTCGCCTTAAAAGTTTTTCTTATGCTCAGAACCAAACAGTGTCAGAGCACCAATCCAGTGTATGATTGAAGTGTCCCCTTAATTTCTTTGAGCAGTATATTTATATTGTTTATGTAGAAAATTATACATTTATTTCTGTAATTATACATTTACCCCCCCCCCCCCCATCCCTACAGTCTATGTTAGCAGCAAGTAGAATGGAGAAAAACATGAAATATTTCAATATCGCAAGTTATATCGTTATCGCAGTACTCAATAATGTTATCGCATATCGCATGTTTTCCTAATGTCGTGCAGCCCTAATTGCAAGATATTTTTTGGTATATATCCAGAAAATGTGCGCTCATTTGACTAAATTGTGTGCACATTTTACTAAATCGTGCGCACGTTTTACTAAATTGTGCGCACATTTTACTAAATTGTGCACTCATTTTACTCAATTTTACTCTCAATTTAGTATATCGTGCTCACGATTTAGTAAAACGTGCGCACGATTTAATAAATTGTGCGCAAAAAATGTGCTCTCATTTTATTTGTTGTAAATTGAGCGCACAAAAATATCTTGCAATGACACCTGCTGGGCTCCGTAAAGAAGGAATGTTTGGCTTTGCCCTCCAAAATAAATTATTTGGAAACAATGTAAGTGGGAACTTTTGCAATTAATGTTGGAAAATGAGGACAACCTCTGATTGTTGATATGTGTTGTTTATGGGGACACATTTGGCAAGGTTCCCCTTCCGTTTAGGATGAAGACAAGACAAGCAAAATTAGTTACAATTTGCTATTTGGTTATGATGAAGTAGCATTAATGGCACCTGGTGGTCAGATATTAAAGGTGCTCTAAGCGATGTCATACGCTTTTTAGGCTAAAACATTTTTTTGTCACTTACAGCAAATGTCACCTCACCGTCCACTAGCTGCCTCTGTCCTGAATACACTTTAAAAAATGCAATGTCTGTGGACAACCCAGGCTCCTAAAACAGCCATGAAACAACTTGGGCAAACCTTGTCCATAAAAACATAACAAACTGTTCCAGCAAATCACCAGCGAGACGCGTATTTAGGAGAGTTTCAATTGCATGGGAGGGAGGGGGAGGAAGTAACGAGCTAGCTTTCTGTTTTGACGTTACCCAGCATCACTTAGAGGACCTTTAAATACCTTATTAGAATTCATTGCAATGTTAGAATGGAATTTAAGCCTTATTCGGACAGGATTAGTTTGAGGTGGAGACATGGGGTAAAGTAATTATTACTAGGGGTTTTAGACCCGTCCGAATGCGCCATATCAGTAATTATTACGGGCAATGTCAGTAGATAACTTTTACCTTCTGTAAAACGGTCCGGAAAAAATACCTCAGCTAATATTAATCCCATGCGAATACAACCATCTTTTTTTGAGCATGGCCCTATAACAGCAATAGCATGGACAGTTAGCTTGTTTATAGTTGATTCCACCCTTGCAAAGCCTGCTTTCAGGCTCAACAGTTGTCCTACTATGGTTGTTATAGTTACAATTCATAAGCATTGATGGTAACACTTTATATTAAGACACACATATTCACCATTAATTAGCTGCTTACTAACATGTATATTAGTAGCATACTAGCTATTTGTTAGTCATTATACGTCACTAATTAATACCTTATTCTGCATGACCTTATTCTACCCTTACTAGACCCTTAATTAAAACTTTCCCATATGTAAGTTCCTAATTACCCCTTATTCATAGTTATTAAATAAGTTGTTGCATATGAATTATGACCTAAATATGCATGGCTCAGTCTGGGGCTTGTAAGGTGCCTTTTTTTACCAGATCTACTTCATAGGTGTCCCGTTATTCAGAATTAATAGCCACCCCACCAGCCAATGAGGAAAGAGTATTTATTCTCTCCGTGTGATAAAGTACTTTATTGTCCAAGTGGAAATCTAAAATTCTAGGGGTCCAAAGGGAGAGAGTGCCCTTGAAAATTCTGGAATATATTTTATTTTACCTGGGTTGAGGAACATGGGGGCCCATCAGGACTGCCTATGCAGGGGCCCAGGATCTTGTGCTACGCCCCTGTCCTGGAGGGACTGATTGCTCTCATAATGTCGCTTCTCCCTTCATTATATTTGAACCATAGAAACAATCATGTGTTGTACCACTGTATTCCTCTCATGATACTGTTTTTCCCTTCAGATACAGGTCAAGACCAAACGAGACTGAAATGCCTGCTTTAAAGCCGTAAGTGGATACTTTTGCTATTAATGTTGATGAATGAGGACAACCACTGTTTGTTGATAAGTGTTGTTTATGGTGACATTTGTTACTGTGAACTAGCATTAAGTAGCAATTAAGTAGCAATGTCAGAATAAAACTTAAGGTGGGGTAAGTGATGCTGAGGGGTATTTCACAATGCCTAGATGAGGGATTAAGCTGGGATTTTTTGGTTATCTTGGATGAATTAAGCCTTGACTCGGTTTCACAAAAGAGATGACCCATAAGTTACCACGGGGATTTATTCTCTGTACCTAGTCCCGACCAGGCTAACAGCCAAGCTAAGTTAATTCTTATTGTAGTTATGTTGTGTCATTGGTTCTGCTAGCTGTCATTGAAATTAGACCTCCGTGTGACTTTCTAAGGAGCTTTATTCTATACACTATTTTCTAAATGCAGTTGCTTGCAAAACAAAACAGATACTACCATATGGTTATTGTTTTAATTGTGATAGCCTTATAATCATTAACATAGGCCTACTCGGACCTTATGGGGGAATAGTTGTTTGTTTCTTTGGTTGATAGATGTTTGATGAATAGCCTACTGTTGTAGTTGATTGGAAATGGAGGGGCCTACTGTTGTAGTTGATTGGAAATGGAGGGGCAATTTTTTGAAGGTGTTTTCAACAAATTTGGTTATAAACCAATATAAAGGTATACAGAGTCGTACTATGTGCATCTTTGCAAGCACTTTCTTAATGATGTTGCGTGCCAAGACAAGGAAGCACTCACATGTAGTTGGTCCACCACGCCTACTCTCGCTGTTTTACAGAAATAGCCATGTTTCCTCATTAAAAAAGGAAAACTTTACTTCATTGTTAGGCTATCAAAACCTTTGTGTGAATTATGCTATTTTCTGCCAACCGTGGGCTCTTTGGAGCAGAACCAAGAATGCGCACACATCCTGAATTGCTTACACTGCTTGACATACTTGCTCCTATCCATCCTGGATTGGCGTTCGTGAAACGAGTTGAACTAGGATGACCAGACAATGTTATGTCAAACCTCGCTTTATCACTTATTTTGGATGTCTTAATTCTGTCTTTGTGAAATACACCTCTGGATGATACCAGGTTTGTTTAGGTTTATTTCTTAGCAGACACTTCTGTCTATACTAACCCACATTATATTATATTTGAACCATGAACCAATCATGTGTTCCATATTTCCTTCCACTGTATTCCTCTCATGATGCTGATTCTCCCTTCAGAGTAATGCCTCATCCTTTCTATGTGCCGGGTAAAAAGTAAGTGGGAACTTTTGCAATTAATGTTGGAAAATGAGGACAACCACTGATTGTTGATATGTGTTGTTTATGGGGGACACATTTGACAAGGATCCCCTTGCGTTTAGGTCCTAAAATTTAGGATGAAGACAAGACAAGCAAAATGAGTTAGAATTTGTTATTTGGTTATGATGAAGTAGCATTTATGACACCTGGTGTTCAGATATTGAATACCTTATGAGAATTGCAAAGTTAGAATTAAATTTAAGCCCTATTCAAACCATCTGAATGCACCATGTCAGTAATTATTATGGACAATGTCAGTAGGCGAATTTTACCTTCTGTAAAACGGTCCATAAAAAATACCTCAGGTAATAGTAATCCCATTCGAATAAAACCCTGCTGTAAAAATGTAGATATTCCATCATATCCTGTTTAAAGTGTTTTTTGAGCATAGATGCACTTGAAGAAGCACTCCGTAATATATAATGCTAGGCAACCACAGGGTGATTATTTTGCCTGGTAAAGTAAAGTAGCCTATAGGCTACCAATTTTATCAATTTTGGTGAATTTGTGTGATTTTTTCAGCTGTAGCCTAAAACTACTCCTGTCCGAATAGGGCTTTTAAGGGCTTTCTTAGCAGACGCCTTCTTTCTAAAGCAACCTACATTATATTTGAAACAAAGAACCAATCATATGTTCCATATTCCCTTCCACTGTATTCCTCTCATGATGCTGCTTCTCCCTTCATGTGATGTGATTAGCCTCATCGGAGTTTGATTTTTCAAAATTAAATTTGCTGCCGCTAGGGTGCGTCTAGATTTCTAGGCTAAAAAAGTCAGGGAAAAGTCATGTTATTTTACATTTCACTTAAGAGTGGGAACCCTGAACCTAGCAACCACCACTATAATGCCAACCTAGCAACCAACATCATTATGATAAAATCATCTTTAAAGTTTGTGAAGTGTAAATGAGCATTATATATGTTTCCTCTCAACCAATCACAACAATATGCATCCTGATAAAGTTCCCTTTGCCTTTGGAATTGAAATAGCCCTGATGCTGTCAATCTATGTTGTCCATTCTCCAAAGAAATCCCTAGCCAACAATTGAATTGCTTCAGAATCTCTATTTCTTAATCTGAAAAGAAACAAACTACACAGCGCAACTTCTAAATGCTCCATTCACGCAGGCAATAAAACTTGTGAGGCATTTGTATAACTTGTGAGGTAGCCTATAATGTTCAATCAACTCCTGAAGACAACAAGGACAACAATAGCCTAATGCTTAATGCATAGCCTAATGTTTTTGTTTTTAAATAGGCCTAGCCATCGTCAACTCCAAAACAAATTGAATCGGACCAATCGCAAATCTCCGTGAGGAATCTGGTCAACAACAACTGTATGTTTAGGTTGCTGCTCCTCCTCCTAAATCTCTTAGCATAGACATTTTCTTCAGAATAATTCTGAGTGTATAGCATATTTATGATGACTTCTTTAAGAGGCCACAAGCCAAAACACAAAGTTATCAGACCAAAGAAAACTGAAACTTTCCTGTTCTCACACAGAAAGCGTCTGAACAAGGAAAAAAAAAACTTTTTTATCCAAAGTTTAATGCGCAGCCTACACATTTGGCCTTCAAAATCATATTTCTAGGTCGTTTAACAGTAAGATATATCTATGAGTGATAGATAAGAGGTAAAAGAATGTGTTCATGGTGAAATTAGAAAATGCATAATTTTGGCATTTTTCGACTGTCTCTGAATTCAAAACACTACATGTATATCTCAAAATGGATTGCCGCTATCCTGACGAGCCAGACCCACATTAAAATGTAGGGTCTGGGCACTCACCGTTCGCAGTGCTCACTCCGAGGGGCGGGATAATCGGTTGTCTTTAAAATTCCCTCTGCACGCAATAGGACAGCACTATGAGTCCCATGCGTTTTCCACATGCGGAGCTATTTGGCTAGTTCAAACTTTTGCCAAATTAATAAAAGCTCACACACACACACACACACAAAACACTGTTCGCCAACAGCAACATTATCTTATTTGTTTTCAAGTAGCAGGGAATTCAAGCCAAACCGTTGCAACTCTGCCATCAATCATTATGTTAAGCCCGCCTAACGACTCTATACACGATTTGATTGGCCTGATAGAAGTTAAATTTGTCTATACACATGTATGGCTATTATTTACACTATTTTGCCAACTCTCTGGCACACTTTCTCATGTGAACACTGTTTTAGATAATTAGTTAACTTTGCAATCAGCCTAGTAAGCACTATAAATAAGCCACAGGTAATGTACAATGGGTACAATTAGTGGGGTACGAATTGTCATGAAATAATGGTCCCGTAGGATTTTTTTGCTAAAATTGATTTTTTTTGTTTTATCTGCTTTATTTGGGGTCCTACTGTTGAAAAATGATGGGGTGCAAATTTTCTGACCCCGTTTTGCCCCTCCTGGGGGGCACTTTCTCACCTTGGCCAGGATAATGACTGCACACATATATCTACTAATAATGATCACATTTTCACAATCTTGGTGTCAATTTAGGGGTTATTGAGGATGCTGAGTCCATTTATGACAGTTTCATTGTGATCAGAAGTTATGATGTCTCATTTTTTGGTAGTGGTCTAGGCTTTTCTAGGGGATTTTATAAACAGTATAAACTTGAAGAGTAATTTAGATAATAATAATAATAATAGTAATAATAATAATAATAATAACTTTCTTAGATATAGCGCCTTTAGAAAGAGTTAGAGACTAAAGGCCTCAGTGAGCAGATATGTGTTTAGATACTTTTTTGTTGTTGTTGTTGTTTTTTTTTTGTGTGTGTTTTTTAACAATCTGGTGAACAATCTGATATTTTCCTTTACAATAGCTAATAAAGCAATCAATCATTTAACATCTTTGAAATAAAACTAATACAAAATGTACTGTAGCTCTACTGCAATGGCAGTGTACATTAACTAAGTACTGAACTAATTGATAAACTAATTGATAAATGAGCTAATTATTAATGTAAAGTTGCATAAACATGAACAGGAAATAAAACACTTTAGAAATACACTTCTACATAAATCGATCATTCATCAGCATCATCCTCATTTGTAGTATGCTTGGTCGCATATATAGGCCTATAGGTCAACTGGTCACACAACCCTACCAAAACTGAGGTGGGAGCTATTTCGGACCAGGAACTTGGAGGGAGAAATGTTACCTCCGACACGAGCTGCCTTGTTGCCTCATATCCTTCGTGCCAATTACATTGCCATGCGTGATAAATCCTACATTTCAAACTGTCCAGTTCTTCCTCAGATTAAAGAAAATAGTCTTTCCAAGAAGGAGTTTATGTTCCTGTGACATGTCTTACACTCCCTGCCCCTAGAGCTGTGATAGAGTTGACAAAATGTGTGTGCAAAACCCAGTGCAAAACACTCAGGTGCACTTGTCACAGACATCGAATTCCCTGTACTCCTCTTTGCAAATGCTTTGCTGGTGACTGCAAAAGCTAACACACCTTGCTTACTGTAACTCTTGACACCTTCGTAAAAATGGTGTTTTCGTATCAAACAGTAAACACAAGCCATCACAATAATAAGCATACAATGTGCCAACTACACACTGATGGTATGAATAAAAAACACATCTGGCTTTTGCTTTCTCTGTGCACAAGGTAGGCTATGTCAATTTGAGGTCATACTTTTGTCATAGTTCTGTAAACATACAGGGATCCAAACTTCAAGTATTGGTGGTTATTTACACACATCAAAACAAACACAAGTGTGTTTTTCCAAGTCAAAACACAAAATTACGGAGCCCTCCGGGTGACATGGGGAAAAAAAACATGGGTTAAAAAAATAAAAAAAAAAGTAATGGGGAAAAAAAACATGAAGAAGAAAAAAAAAAACGATGCACTTTTGCGGGATCTCATTGCGAGATCCCGCAAAACATTGGCGAGATCTCGCAAAACTTTTTTCTACTTTTGGAACTTGCTGGGCTTCCTACTTGACCCCAATAGGCCCACAAACCACTACCGCCAGATGGCAATCGTATCATGATACTATGATTGCTCTATCACTGTTGCGTGTTGTGAGTTTTCTGGACACATTACATAGGCCTATGACACGGGAGAGAGAGGGAGACACCTGCGTGCAGACACGCACACACAGGCGCGTAGCAAGCGTGGGGGATGTGGGTGTTATAACATACAGTTTTGCTGGAACACGATTCTATCCCCCACACTTTTTGTCAGATTAAATTGAAAGTAAAATATGGAAATAAACGCTCCCGTAAAGAGTTGGAACCGTATCTATAACGCACACACAGAGACACAAATAGGTCTGTTGATTTGATTGAACGGTCATCCAGCCAATCACATCAAGTTAGGTGAAGAACCAGAGCCGCTCTGATCAAATTCAAAGTGTACGTCTTTCAAGGCTATGCTGCTGCTTGGGTCTGCATTGTAACGTCTGCAGTGAGCAGATTTCAGATAGAATTGAAATGATAATTGTTACTGCATTATGCTAATTTAGTAAACCAAAATTCACTGTCTGACTGACAGTTTTTGTCACAATGCAGGGAGTCAAAGTGAAAGTGGGGTGCGTGCACCAAGGCACCTGTTTCTGCAGGAAAACCTTTGGCTACTGTTCTCAGAGCATTATGCTTTCTCTGCCTATGATCTGCAGCTTTTCTCAAACTATGGGCCTCCTCAACAATTAACCTACTACTGCTCCACGTAGCCGCGAAATTAAGTTATGACCGGTGCTTCACACGTCTGCTCATTTGCAGCATACTTATTCATTTGGTGTCATCAACTATATAGACATAGCCCAGTCAGCACACATACAGTACGTCTCCAAGACGCTTGGAAAGGAACAGATTAATTACATCGCGTTCCATTTAGAACGTCTTATTTGATCTGATCTTACAAACGGCGGCGTCAAGACACATTTGAGTTCTACATCGGAGATAGAACGCTTATGATCGCTCATGCAATGTGTGCGTCCCTGCAGCAAGTGAAACTGGAGGTAACGTGGGCTAGAAGCAACAATAGTTTAAACAACAACGTGGCTTCCTGTAACTATCAATGGAAAAATGCATAGAAACTGCTAATCATAATCTTTAAATTGACATTAATTAAGCTGGCTATATGCAACACAATTTATATATATTCCCTTTGCATATGTTTGGGTAGACTTCAAACGTTTTTGAATTTGAGCTTACAGTTCTGTGTCCTTTACACTTATTTAATAGGTATTAGTGATACCTCGAAATTAGGCTGCTGTCTGTTAGGTAATTTATTGTAGCCTGCTGTGTGTGCGTGTCTGCACGCAGGTGTCTCCCTCTCCCTCCCGTGTCATAGGCCTATGTAATGTGTCCAGATTCTGTTCTCGGTAGCGTAGCCAGAAATGGGTGGCCATACAAACATTAATCATAGGCATGTTATATTTATGTGGAATTTATTGAAGGCATTTGATCATAGCTGACAAATTACGCAAAAACATTTCCAACTGGAGCAAAACAATGAATGTAGCTTCAGTGCGTCACATGAAACACAATTGATTGACCATATTGACATGAAAAGTGGAACTTATTGTAGCCTACAAAAATGACACATTATGCTGTGGGCTAAACATTTTAAACTTGCGCAAAACTGCATGAACCCAGCATCGGTGCGTTGCATAAATTAAAACACAAATTGAAGCAACAGCTTGACCATCGGACAATCCTACTGCAAAGCCTTTTCATAGGCATGCAGCGTTTATGACATAAAAAGTGGAATATGAACGCATTTCATCACACCTGACAATTACGGAGCTGCCGGCTGTAGCCTACGCGATTTTACTGATTCTTGAACTATCAGCGCAGTGTTGACTTGTGCGTCTTTTTTAGATGGTGAACGTAAACGAAGGAAAGCCTAATTGGACGGGCAAGACTGACAAGTAAACAGGCCTGGCCGCGGCTACGCGTATGCTTGGTAGGCAAAACTAGTGGGAAAATGGCTGTAAATAAATTTGGTAGCCAGAAAAAAGAACATAAACAGAGGATAGAAAATACAAAAAAGGAGAGAGAGAACGCAAAGAAGGTAGGCCTATGGTTCTTGGCTTCACATTCGGGCAATAGACGAGTTCGAGGATAGGCTGCGGTAGGACAATGATGACATTAATACAGTAGCCGTTGTGCCGCTGTGGCATGGTCGCTTGCAATTGTATGGTTCATCTATATTATTTTAACTAATTGATCTGAATTGTTTGATGTTTCTCCTGGTAGCCTGTGCTCGCCTGTGCTGCGTGCGTATACCTAGACCATAATGGCTGTTGCGGTCGTGGGCGTGTTGCTCCCCGGCACAGAATAACGTAGAACCGGCCCTGTCTAAAATCAAAAGACTATCACTGTGCGTGTGTGCCGGTAACGTTAACTTCTGGTCTTGACTCACTGCAGAATGCAGCGGCTTGTTCACTGCACTGGAGAATACAGCTAAACAAGTTAAAGAAAGGGAAACGAAACTTCATATTTTTAAAGCCTCTGAAATCAAATTGACTATTGAAATCGAGGTTTAGGATGGAGTGATGTGTAGGAGCGATGACGCCCCCGCCCCCCCCTCAGCTTTTTTCACAAATCGCACCCTGACTAGGTTGGCTTGTCAGTCAGTGTGGAACGCAACCTCAGACCAACGCAGATGCCAAAATAAGGAACTGCAACCTAATTCCAGTGGTTAAAGCTCTCCGCAACATGTCTAGTGGTTCTCATAATGCATTGATGGATTTGCGAGACTGGCAAAAGAAAGTCAAGATCTCGCAAAAGAAACTCGAGATCTCGCAAAAGAAAGTCAATATCTCGCAAAAGAAACTCGAGATCTCGCAAAAAGAAAGTCAATATCTCGCAAAAGAAACTCGAGATCTCGCAAAAGAAAGTCAAGATCTCGCAAAAGAAACTCAATATCTCGCAAAAGAAACTTGAGATCTCGCAAAACAAACTCAAGATCTCGCAAACCTAGTCAGTGTTTGTCCCAAGTACATACCCTTTCTCAGTTTTTTTTTTTTTACCTTCGTTTTTTTTCGTTTGTCACCTCACGGGCTCCGTACAAAATAGCAATTTCACTGAGAAAAAAAAAATCAGCCTACATTGTGATGTCTCTCAAAATTTTGTCCAAGGCACTGGGGAAAATATATTCTGGAATTCCGTATCCAGGCCTGACCTGATGCCTGGTCGATATTCCCACATGTAGACTGTTTTTTTGCCTGTAAAAGGGCTATTTCTTACTCTTCTTACCCTTCCTCTTCCCCCTCCTCATCATCCTCTTGCTCCTCCTTGTCCTCTTCCTCTAACTTCACCTCCTTGTCCTTGTCGTCCTCTCCCTCTCGCTTCTTCACCTTTGTGTCCTCTTCCTCCTCCTCTTCCTCCTACTTCTTCACCTCCATGTTCTCTTCCTAGGCCTCCTCTAATCCCCACTCTTCTTACTCTTCCTGCTCCCTCCATAGTACCCATTGTACATTACCTGTGGCTTATTTATAGTGCTTAGGCTGATTGCAAAGTTAACTAATTATCTAAAATAGTTTTCACATGAGAAAGTGTGACAGAGAGTTGGCAAAATAGTGTAAATAATAGCCATACATGCATATAGTTTTGCTAGGAGTGTGTTGATCATTTGGAAATTGAGTGTAAAGCAGTGAGTTGTGTTAACAGTTCCGCAAAAAGAGTGCTGTGCAGTGGATTGTACCTACAGTTGTGCAAAGTGTGTGTTACAAAATTGCAAACTGAGTGCATAGCAGTGTTTGTGCTTTTAGTTCTGCGAACTCAGTGAGTGGTTTTGCTATAAGTATTAATAGTTTTAGAAATTGTGCTATAAGAATCATGGTTGTGTTTAGCATTCAGAAAAAATTGTAATGTCACCTGGTGGTCAGATATTAAAATACCTTATGAGAATTCATTGCAATGAATGAAACTTAAGGTGGAGTAAGTGATGCTGGATGATACCAGTTTTTTTTATGTTTATTTCTTAGCAGACACTACTGTCTAAAGCAACCTACATTCTATTTTACCCAAAGAACCAATCATGTGTTCCATATTCCCTTCCACTGTATTCCTCTCATGATGTTGCTTCTCCCTTCAGACACCGGTCAAGTGACGATAGCTCTGAGTAAGTGGATACTTTTGCTATTAATGTCGATGAATGAGGACAACCACTCTTTGTTTATATGTTTGTTTATATGTGCAACCTACATTCTATTTTACCCAAAGAACCAATCATGTGTTCCATATTTCCTTCCACTGTATTCCTCTCATGATGCTGATTCTCCCTTCAATCGCATGTCAAGTGAAGAGATGACTAAGTAAGTGGGTACTTTTGCTATTAATGTTGATGAATGAGGACAACCACTGTTTGTTTATACTGTATGTGTTGTTTATGGTGACATTTGTTACAGTGAAGTAGCATTAATGTCACCTGGTGGCCAAGACATAACATGTCATATGATAAGTCATTGTAATGTCAAAATGAAACTTAAGGTGGGGTAAGTGATGCTGGATAATTCCAGGTTTGTTAATGTTTATTTCTTAGCAGGATTTCAGTTGCTCAACAGAATGGGCTTAGTCATGTTTTCATTCCATCTGGACTGCAGACAGGCCATGTTAGCACCTGGACTCATCATCTATGGAGAAATGTTTTTTTTAAATATGTGCAGAATTCATTTTGGCATTGTTTTCCTGAAATATTCAAGGTCTTCCCTGACAAAAGACATTATCTGGATGGCAGTTTGTTCCTCAAAACCTGTATACATCATTCAGAATGTATTGTGCTGTGCCAAATCTGCAAGATACCTATGCTGTAAACACTAATGCTCCTCCACACCATCATAGATGGGTTTTTAACTGAGCACTAAAACAAGTTGGATAGGTTGGATACTCTCCTCTTTAGCCCAGATGATGATGATTTCCAAAAAGAATGGCACATTTTGATTGGTCTAACCACAGGACCTTTTTCCATGTTACCTCAGTCCATTTTAAACAAGCTTAGGCCTAGAGAAGACGGTGATAGTTTCTGTGTCATGTCTCAATACAATTTTGTCTGTTTTGGCTGTTACGATTTTGGCTGCAGTTTTTGAATAACCAAAAAGTACCAGTACCAAAACTCAAAACTATCAAACTGTGCACATATAATTTGGTTATCAGAGGTTTTACTGAGCCCATACAAGGTCTGGAAACAGGTCTGGAATTGATGCAATGCAACCTGAAGTCCAAAAAACCACGGCCATGCAATGTTTTTTCAGCTCTTTCCCTTGTTTGCAAAGATTTCTCTGGATTCTCTGAATGTTTTAATAGTATTATGTCCTGTAGATGATGAACCCCCCAAATACTTCTCAATTTCATGTTAAGAAACATTATTTGTGCACACAGGTTTACACAGACCAGGGAGGGGGGGTGGGTGTTCTGTACTACATTTAACAATTATTTATAACCAGCTTTTTAAAATAACAGTTGCAATGTGCAATTTTAACAAACGCCATACAAACTATGCAACACTATACAAAGATTTTAAAATATTTGTGCTAAAATGCTAAAAATTGCTACAAACTATACAACACTGAAGTGCAAAAGGAAGTGCAAAACAACATTTTCAACATGTGCAAAGGTGATCACAGTCACTGCTCATGGCAGAGCTGACATGTAGCATTGCTACAGGCTATCCTCCTTGGTTTTAAAAAGAACAATTCAAGGGCCCTTTGCATTCTTTTACAAGTGGACCATTTACGCTTATTTTCATGCAGGCTGTCAGACTGTTGCCCTGCAGCCTGTTCCGCAAGTCTGTCTTGATCTATACACTAAGAGTGAATGAAGTTTAGATTGTTTTATACTTTGTGTAATATTTACAATTTTGAATTACAATGTTTTGCGAACGATGATAGCACGATGACATTCAACCACCAGATGCGTCTGTTCGGATGCATCACACGATTCAGAGCCATATCACATAGCCTACCCGTAAATCCTCAAATTATGGCCGGGATTCTATTTAGCCTAAAGTCTTCAGCAGAGGCTGAAGCAGTAGGCTAATACATTTAAACACAATGTTGCCGCAAGGCATTCCAGCCTACAAATGTAATAAAAAAGTAAATCATGCATAATTAAAAAAGAAAATAATAACTCAATTTAGGCTACCATAGGCCTACTTAGCTATGCAATAAGGTTTTCAGTACAGCACAGCACACATGCAATGAATGAATGAAAGTGACTGCCTGTCTTGCAATAAACAGCGGGTAGAAATCCTGACACTCTTTCAACTACATGAAACTTAATAGTGAACAATGAAATACCCCCCGGATTTCAGTGCCTATCAGTCCCAACATTTAGCAATATAATCAAACAGTCCAAAAGTAAATTGCATCCCAAACTAAACCAAAAATCATATGCTTTTGATAGCCTACCGGTATGCCGCTCCAAACTAAACGCATGTCTCACAATAAAACGCACAAAATAAAGGCCTGCCCCAACTGAAGGCATGTCATTTGCACAGCCTAAGTAGGCCTACAAAAAGGAACCTGGCCATAATTTTAGGATTTATATAATTTAAAGAATGTAAAAACTTCCAATTCATGGCACATTTTTATTAGGCTATTATCTTTGCATTCTGCAGAGAAGGGAGACTGGTGTTGGTCACGGTTGGGAATGAAAGGGAGAAAACTGTACAAAGTAACACGGTGGAAATCACTCGTATAGATTTTGTTTTTTGACAACATAGTTAACGCGGCAGGCGTGTGTTGCTTAGGCAAGTCTTAGCTGCAGTGCTGTGGGCATTGCTCGAATTAAGTGGGAGCCAGAGTGAGCCGAGCTCCCTTAGAGTGAGGGTGAGGACTGGCTCCCATGAAAACAACAAAGTCAAAAATTAGAGGGGGTCTCATATCTGAAGGTGTCTGGCATTGTAATATTTTACAATATTATGTGTTTGCTGTTGAACTTGGGCTTCGCCTCTTCTATGTTTATTGACAAAGCCATAAATTATGGCCCATAATTCAGCCTACTTCAATGATTGTGTGTCCCCAGGCGGAAAACCAACCTTGCAACATTGAGACTACCGTCCCGGGAAGAGAAGTGAGAAACAAGAAACTCGTTTTAAATTGTGTTTCTTACCTTGTAACATCCACATAGTTCTGCCAAACTTATCCTAACCGTTCGCTAGCTTGTAAACAAATCCATGTGCTTTATTGTTACCTTTTCCCACAGTTTGAAATAGCATAATGCACAATTTCTCCAGCAGAGGGGGAAATCCTATCAAGTTTCCCTTTAAAGACAAAAAGATAATTTGAGCCCTGGCTGTGGGAAACCCTGGCAACCACCTTAGCAACAACCTAGCAACCATCTGAATTATCCTAGCAACAACCACTATAATGTCAATCTAGCAACCACCATAGCAACCAACATCATTACATTAGATACCACTTTAGTTTGCATAGCAACCACCATAAGTACCCTAGCAACACCCTAGCAACCAACTACAAATGTGCCGTTAGTGGTAGTTGTGCAAAAATAACAGCAATGTAGAAGCTTCAAAAATATACAATATTGCAAGTAGGCTAGCCTATGTCAGCAAGAGGTTGAAGTTTGTTGAATTTGAACGAAATAAGCAAACGTAGGCCTACAGAGCAGAGGGGCAGTGAGCAGGTGGTGTAGAGTGTGGCCTAGTTGAGGCTACATGATAAAAATGTGCAGGTAGGTGATGGAGCAGGTACCGTATGTGTGACATGCCATCCTGACGATGATGTTTATGGTGACTCTTTAATTGCAGTAATATAACGGTATGATAATGATAACATAAAGTAAGCGATGTCCATGCTGTGATCAGGATATGAAATTGTTATAATTGTAATAGTTTTCTAAATAAATTACTTGCAAAGCCAGATTATAATTATAATCTGACCATTATATTATAATTTGACCATTATTAAATGTTGGTCACATTAATCAGTTTGCCCAAATGCCCAATATTCAACATCAATGGCATGACTGGTTGGTCTCTCATTGGGTCATTCCGTCCCAAATCAACTTTCTTACTTTATGTCAATAATGCTATTATACCCAACAACTATTTTGCAAAAGATTAAGCTTGTGTCTACTTTCAAATCCAACAGGTACAAAGAGAATTACCTTATGTAAGTGGGTACTTTTGTCATTAATGTTGATGAATGAGGACAAGCACTGTTTGTTAATATATGTGTTTTTATGGTGACACATTTGTCACAGTGAAGTAGTATTAATGTCACCTGGTGGTCAAGACATAACATGTCATATTGTTATAAGTCATTGTAATGTCAAAATGAAACTTAAGGTGGGGTAAGTGATGCTGGATGATACCAGGTTTTTTTATATTTATTTCTTAGCAGACACTCATGTCTAAAGCAACCTACATTCTATTTTACCCAAAGAACCAATCATGTGTTCCATATTCCCTTCCACTGTATTCCTCTCATGATGTTGCTTCTCCCTTCAAGGACACTGGCTCTGGCAGACTATCATTCCAGGAACTCAACTTCTAAAAAACAGTGTGATATAGATGAACAGTAAGTGGGAACTTTTGCAATTAATGATGGAAAATGAGGACAACCACTGATTGTTGATATGGTTTGTTTATGGGGACACATTTTGCAAGTTTCCCCTTGCGTTTAGGATGAAGACAAGATAAGCTACAATTGCTATTTGGTTATGATGAAGTAACATTAATGTCACCTGGTTGTCAGATGTTAAATACCTTATGAAAATTCATTGCAATGTTAGAATGAAACTTGGGGCTGTATTTTGGGCTCCAGCGCATGGCGTAATACTCGTTATTCACCCGCAGAAAGTTTAATTCGGTATTTTGCACGTTTATTTTTTAAGCATTGCGCCCAGGGGTGTGGCAATTAACAACCTAGGGAGGGGCCTAGTGCGTTGTCTAAAAATCGCTATCATACAACACCTAAACCTGCTCAGAAGTCAATGGCGAGTTGTTCATATGCTTTTTTAAGAGCGCATGTCAACGGTCATATTGGCAGGTGCACACACCATCCTTCTATCATTCATGAACGCACACCAGCGCACGTCCATGCAAAGCATTACAAATTGCACGATTACAATGGGAAACATAATTAGAATAAAGATATTACGAAATACTGTACATCTCATGATGAGTAGTTATTCACCATCATTTGCAAATTGGTAATGACGGTTAAAAGTGATTAGGGGAGAGGCGAGAGACACGTATGGAGCACAGCTGAAGACACACTGTCACGAGATATAAGCAACTCCTCTGCAGGATAAATGGTGTTTTATTCAGTCATTTGAGCAACATTAGGGTAAGTGTTGCTTTTTCCAGCCTATGTTTTCGATGGTAACCCATTGTCAGTCAATAGTGAAAGTAACTGCATATAACGGTCTTGTCGTTGACTGACTCCTTGGTGAAGTTAGTTTCACTTTGCCAATGAGTTCAAATAATAGACGAGTGCAAATGCGTGAAGGCTATGCTAGGTTTTAGTAAAGCATGGTTTAAGAATGACTATTTCATACGGTCTCGCAAGCAGCCTCCTTCAAACGGCCGTTGAATGCCAAAATACCGATGCATTTATTTGACATATCGCGCGTTGCGCCGTTAAAGGGAATGACAGATGTCATTCTCATTGGTTTAAAATGATGTTACGCCCCAAACACACCCATATGACTGATTAAAAGACCTAGGAACACCTTGTTACGCCATGCGCTCCACTTTTGAGAACGAAACCCCTCCCAATGTGAACTGGACATCCTACTAAATTTGAATAGACTTTTGACGAGTGACGATGCACTTTAGAATGTCATGATAGGGCCCTTAATCCTTATTCGGACAGGATTAGGTTGAGGTGGAGACATGGAGTAAAGTAATTATTACAAGGGGTTTTATTCCCATCTGAATGCACCATGTCAGTAATTATGGACAATGTCAGTAGGCAACTTTTACCTTCTGTAAAACGGTCCGGAAGAAATACCCCAGGTAATATTAATCCCATGCGAATACAACTTTTATTGTAGCCTACAGTTGTGTAGCGCCCCCTAGCGTGTCTGGCTATTAGTGTGGAGTGCGCTCCCCAAATTCCTATGTGGCGAGAGATCTCTCTCTCTAAGCTTAATTAATGCTCTAAAGTAATTCCCTAATTATTAGTTGTTTGTTAGCATTTACAGCTATTTTAATACCTACCCTAATGGTAGCTTGTAACCTAATGCAAATATCAATACAGTGTATTTATAGCTAAGTTAAAGTAAAGCACTAAAGGTCTGCAGCTATCTCACTTAGTTAACTAAAGATTAACTTTTTAAATGGCTATCAATACAATAAGTGCAATAAGCATCAACTGAAATGTCACTTCTCAATCAGCATTTATAAACACTTTTTACTTTAAACCAGGCTACTTTGAACTCAATAATATTATCTTACCTTAAGTATCGAAATCATAAAGATCATAAACCCAATGTAATGCAAGTCTTCAACAGAAATACGTTTAAACTATTTACTGAAAAAATATAGTATGTACACAGTTCAAATATCAGAAGTGCAATTCAAAAAACACAGTTCAGTCCAATGACCAATTATGCAAACAACACATTAAATTACACACAGTTAAAGCTAAGCCGGCAAATTACTAAATGGCAAATAGAAAGAATACCCAGACAGTCAGACGAGGGAGGACACGTTGCAGGCCTGTATCGTGGTTTGGGAGCGTAGAGACCTCAAACAAAATGGTCGCTTCGCGCCACTGCGCAGCAAACAAAGAAACTCACTGCTGTAGTAGTGCTGGTCGTTGTCGTCGTCCACGCCGCGGCAACGCGGTGCTGGCGATGCTGGTGGTTGAAGACGTCTTCCAACAGCTTAGCTGGGGATGATCCTGGAGATAAGTGCTTCTTCAGACGATGCAGAAAAGGGCAACCGAGCAAGCTACTCACTGGCAAAGTCCTTGTAGCTAAATCGTACTGACTAGCCGTCCACTCTTTCTCCTCGTTGAGAACTCTAACCGAGTTCTTCAAAACCATAAACTATTACACTGCAAACTTATCCAAATGTATGTAACTCACTCTTTGGGCAGTATACAAGTACATTTACTATCACACGCATTAACTTGGTGTTTTACCAATTTCTAATGTGGCAGTATACAGCGCAGTTCTCACTCGTGTCTCTCTCTGTTTTTCTTCCCGGTCTCGTTCTCCTCACGTTCATCTTCCTTGTTCCTCGTGACCTCTAACCCCGACTCCTGATTGGATCTTTCTTCCAGGTAAGTAATTTTTAACTAACTTAATTTTTAATACACGTAAACATTATTTAAACATTTTTAACAACATGAAATGTACATTATAAAGAAAATAAACAAAATGAAAATAGTAGTTTTAGGAATAGCCTAAATTCCCATGGGGCTACATCCTCCCCTTACTAAATGTCTAAATGTCCTCATTAGACACTAAAACATCTTAACACCTTAACTCTAGATCCTATTTAAAGTATTAAACCTTTTTATATACACTGTGGACTTTGTACCCAACTTAGTTTTTACCTAACTTAATGACAATGCCTCTATGAACTATTGTTATTGGTTGCTCACTGGCCTTTCCAGGTTCGTCATAGGTAAGTCTTAATACTGGTCTTACTTGTCTTTTCTCTGTTGTTCTTGGTCTTAGTATTCTATCTACTTTTGGTTTGGAGCTCAGTTTCTCTTTTGGTGCACAGACAGGGGTTCTCCCAACATCCATGTCCGTTTCAAATTCAGAGTGTTCTGTATCTGTAACTTCATGACTTTCCGCGTCATTTCTGTCTAGCTCACACTCATCTGCTGGACGATCAGGACTGGAGTCTCTGCCATCTTCATCACCTGAGCTCACAGGATCTCTGTCAGAAACTTCTTTCCTGCTCAGTAGACGTTCCACGTAGTCCTTGTATGGCCTGTGTGGTCTGTCATACTCATCGGATGATGAATCTGTCATCTCTTTGACCTCTTCACTGTGTTTTGACTTCTTCGGTCTTTGTTTCAGTCTTGTTGAACGGGTTCTCGGTCTAGCAGGGGCCTCTTCACATGCTTGATCCTCTGGCATCCTCACTGCATGCCCAATAGGTAACAGGTGATCGCGATGGATGGTCCTTACACTTCTGCCTCCCTCAGGTCTTACACGGTATACAGGTAAGTTTGGTAGCTTTCTTACGACCACATGTGGCAGTGAACTCCATCTGCTTTCAAGCTTGTGTTTCCCTTTTAATCCCAAATTTCTCAGCAGAACACAATCTCCCTCTTGCATGTTTTGAAAACTAACTTTCTTGTCATAGGCTCTCTTGTTGCGTAGGTGGGTCTTGTCTGCAGCTTGACTCGCCAGTTGGTAAGCTCTTTGCAGGTCACGCTTCAAGTTTGCCACATACTGAAAGTGGTTTGCGTCCTCGTTCCCATCACTTGACGTTCTGAAGCACAGATCTACTGGGAGTCTTGCTTCCCTACCGAACATCAAGTAATAGGGAGAGTATCCCGTCGCATCACTCTTGGTGCTGTTATATGCATGAACTAATGAAGCTACATGCTGACTCCAGGATTTCTTTTTTTCTTGGCCTAAAGTAGCCAGCATAGAGAGCAGAGTCCGGTTGAAACGCTCCGGCTGGGGATCCCCTTGGGGATGATACGGAGTCGTTCGAGATTTCCGAATGCCCAAGATCATCAGAAGCTCTCTTTATCAACCGTGACTCAAAATCTATACCCTGATCAGAGTGAATCCTGGTAGGCAATCCGTAGTGTACGAAATACTTCTCTACCAGGAGGCTTTCTGATTCCTAGCCGGGAAAGCTTGAGCGTATCTGGTAAAGTGGTCTGTCACAATCAGTACATTACTTATGCCTCTGCTATCTGGTTCCATTGACAAAAAGTCAATGCACACAAGGTCCATTGGACCACTGCTGACAATTTGATGCAAGGGAGCAGCTTTCTTACAAGGGGTTTTGCATGTTATGCACCGTCCACAATTTCTGACATATTCCTCTACATCATTGGCCATCTTTGGCCAGTAGAATCTAGCTCTTAGGAGGTCAGTGGCTCTTTCTACTCCTAAGTGGCCCATGTCATCATGTAGAGAGTGCAACACCAACTTTCTGTATTCCGCAGGCAATACAAGCTGTAGTGCCTCCTCTGCAGCTTTCTTACTTGCTCTATACAAGAGTCCATCTTTCATCACTAGTCTGCCTACCTCCCTCTTCATCAACAGCATCTCAGCATCCACATTTTTGTTACTAGGCCAAACTCCTTGTTTCACAGCCTCGATCACCAGCCTGATTACAGAATCCTTCCTCTGGGCTTCAACCAAATCAGCCTTTGACAGTTGTTCCAGAGAGCTTAAGTGTAGCTGTGACGGAAAGGCATACACATCAGGGATACAGGATGGCGACGCTCCTAACTGTTCCACGTATCTGGGGGGCTCATCAACTTGCACCCGTCGGCATATGGATTTCACAACATTCTGCGACATACTATCCCATTCACCACACTCTGTGACGTCAGCTATGTTGCGTGACAATAGATCAGCATCTATGTTGGCTTTTCCGGGCCTATACTGTACATCAAAATCGTAGGTGGCCAAAGCAGCAAGCCAACGATGACCAGTCGCATTGAGCTTGGCAGTGGAAAGAACATAGGTCAACGGATTATTATCGGTGCGTACCGTAAACCTGGCTCCATAAAGATAATCGTGAAATGTATCCACGACTGACCATTTCAGCGCAAGGAACTCTAACTGATGGACAGGGTATCGCTGTTCTGGAGAGCTCAACTTTCTACTGGCAAAGGCCACAGGTCTTAATCCTTCAGGATATTTCTGGTACAGTACCGCACCAAGCCCTTTGAAACTGGCGTCGGTGTGCAAAACATACGGCTTATTGGCATCAGCGAAGGCCAACACAGGTGCATTAATCAGACACTGGATGATGTGCTTGAAAGCATCGGTACAGGACTGGTCCCATCTTTCATTGAATGGTTCCGATTCTTTCAAGTAGGTCTTTGTCTTGTCCAGGTCTTTTTTCTTTCCACGCTGTGTGGGTGCATAGCCCTTTGTCAGTTCGGTGAGTGGCCTGACTATTGCAGAGTAGTTCGCTATGAAGCGTCGGTAATACCCACAGAACCCTAAGAAAGATCTCAATGACTTTAAATCTGTGGGTTTAGGCCACTTAGCAACTGCTTCTATCTTTTCAGGGTCAGTGGCAACGCCATTGGCAGACACAATATGCCCCACATATTTGACTCTTGGTTGACAAAATTGACACTTGTCAAGGGAGAGTTTAAGCCCTACCTCTTCAAGTCGATCTAACACCCGCAGGAGGCGCTCTTCATGCTCTTCCAACGAACGTCCAAAGACAATGAGGTCATCCAAGTATACCAACACCTGGAGAAGATTCATGTCACCCACAGCTTTCTCCATCAGTCTTTGGAATGTCGCAGGTGCTCCGGTCATGCCCTGTGGCATCCTTTCGAATTGGAAAAATCCAAGAGGACAAATGAAGGCAGTTTTCTCCTTGTCCTCATCTGCCATAGCAATCTGGTAATAACCGCTGCGCAAATCTAGGACAGAAAACCACTTACTGCCAGACAAGCAATCTAATGCATCATCTATGCGCGGCGTAGTGTACTGGTCAGGAAGCGTACGACTGTTGAGTGTCCTATAGTCAATACACATCCTAACTCACCCGTTCTTCTTTCTGGCTATTACAATAGGAGATGCATACTGACTACGTGACTCTTTAATAATTCCCGCCTTTAATAACTCTTGCAAATGTTTTCGGACGTCGTCTATGTCAGCTGGAGCTAGGCGTCTGGAACGTTCCCTGAACGGCCTCTGATCTGCCAAACGGATATGATGTTCTACATCTTGGGCCAGACCAACATCCCATTCATGCAAGGAGAACACACTAGCTCTCTTGCACAGCTTTTGACGCAATTGCTCCTTCCAATGACTGGGAATGGGCGAGTCGCCAAACTGAATCAATTGCGGATCTAACTTGGTTGGAACATTCACAGTCGCCATGTCAGTCTTTGGAGATGGCATAACTGGATCGGCATGGCATAGCTGACCTAAGACGGTTCCCACTGGGATGACTGCATCTCTCAGTGACTCATTCTGTATCAGAACAGTTAAGTGATCAACATCTACGGCTGTAGTGGGCACAACCATGGGCTGCAGCAGTACACCAGACGGTAATGGAACAGTGGGTGAGACCTCGACCATCAGCATGTCTTTATCTAAAGGAACCTTCAACTCTACTTCGCAGATGGCACAACACTCGCCACCAGGAGGTAAGGTAAGGGAGCCTGGCCCCATCCATCTCACGCATCCCACTTCATCTTCTCCCTCATCGGTTGACTGGTTTGTGGGCAAGACTGAGTCCTTTGCGTTAATGCCGAGTGTCTGTGCAATGTCCACTCCTGCTGTTTCTTTGCACAGTCTAGCTAACCTCTGGAATAGATTTGCGTTTGTGTCTAAGATTATAGGAGTCTGCTCAGGACTTTGGGGACTTGGACAAATCAGAGCTAAGACAGAAATGGTCTCATTCGTGCCTGTGATCTTCTCTGGAAACTCCATATCCACAACTACATATCCAAGGTATGGGTAACTTGAGTCGCTCAAACCCCATATGGCCAAACCAGATACTGGCTGGATCGGGACATCAGGTAAGTGACACTTGTACCAGGTCTCAAAGATAATGGTGACTTGTGAGCCACTATCAAGAAGTGCATCACACTGTTGGCCATTTATCTTTACAGGAACGATGGAGGAAGGGCCAATCAATCCTGGTGGAATATCTCTTTTCAGTGTGATCGCCTCACTTTTCTTAGCTGCACACACAGTACTGCTGCTCTGTGTTCCTTGAGAAGATGTCTCACCCTGTTTAGCTCTTCTTAGAGATCGTATTAACTTCTGGATAACTTTAGTCTGATTCTCTGTGTTTCTACATTTGGCAGAAAAGTGTCCATTTTCGCCACAGCGATAACAGAAGTTTCCGTCTGAGTCACTTGTTTGTTGTCTGGTTTCACTCTGTGCAGATCTGGCTGGTTCTACTCTCAACACTGCAGCTGGAGCATCAGACACTTTTGACTGTTTGGCTGTCATCTGATTTTGCAACTTTTTCAATTGTTTTTTCAATGCAGCTACTTCAGTATCAGCACATGTCTCCGGAGTAGGCACTTTTGTCAATGAATCAGGTTCCTTGCTATCTGCTACTGTGTGGCAAGGTTGATTTGTCATAGAAGCAAACATTGACTTCAGTTCTTTTATTTCTAATCTCAAAGTCTGAATATCCAACTGTCTACTATCCACATCAGTGTTTGCATGGACTCTCTGCACAGATGACTTCAGCTTCATTCTGGAGGACTCATATTCCTCTTCATTGCGGATCTCGCTCAAAAGTTCAAGAAAGGATGGAGGAATTTCCTTCCGTTCTCTAAGCTTAAGCTGAACCAACATCATGTCTGAGTGTATAGCACCTCTAAGCAGCTGTTCTACCCGAGCACGATTTGCACGGTCAAGTGGAAGACCTCCACGACGGACCACTTTGGTCAAAGACAATTCTAATCGCCTCAAGAAGTCAGACAGTTTTTCCTTTGGTTGCTGTTGAAGCAGCCGAAAAGCAAAATACAGGTCTTCACCTGTCTCAGCAGAACCAAAAGCACTTTCAATGGCCTCTAAACATTGAGCCGGACTAACATCAAGGTCAGCGGTCCGAACAGCCTTCACCACCGCCAACGCAGGACCCTTAAGACTTTCCATTATGCGACGTCTCTTCTCCTTGGCAGAGCAATCACTCTCCTCTACCATAAGGCGCGCATGTTCTAGCCAATGCTCAAACGACTCTTCCCCAGTTGGGGTCGGCAACGTTCCAGAGAGCAGCCGCAAACGACGGTAACTGCTATTTTCGCCTGACGGTTTCTCCACCTTTGCTAGCAAATCACCCACTGCACGAATAATAGACTCAGCCAAGCTACCATTTCCAGCATTCCCCAATAAACTATCCAGTGGGCTCTGAGCATTTACACTCAACCCAGGACTTTCAGATGCCATCACAATCTTCCACGTCTCTGTTCCACCCGTAGGCATTACTTCAGAGGGAACCGTACTAGGCTCTACCTTCTCTTTGCACTCACATAGAACAGTTAAACGGTTTAGCTTTTGATTGAATGCCCGCCCTCTCACGCGCACTCGACCCAACACTTTGATGGTTTCCATGGTTGCTTCAATCTCTGCAATCTCAAGTCCTTCTGGAACAAGCACCATGACGGAATGTGCCTCATCCAATCCCTCTCCACGGCACCATGCTTTGAGCTCTTTCACTAATTCTGTATGCCTACTCTGAGTCTCCATTTTCAAAAAGGCTTTTATTTTACTATTCAATAAGCTGAGTATCTTATTTACTTTTGAGCGACTAATAAAATTGCTAAAGGTGAAAAAATAAATTATCTGCTAATTTGAAATCACTAATTACCTATTTCAGCACTAATTAAACCCATCCCGGACGAGCCCCCATTTTATGTAGCGCCCCCTAGCGTGTCTGGCTATTAGTGTGGAGTGCGCTCCCCAAATTCCTATGTGGCGAGAGATCTCTCTCTCTAAGCTTAATTAATGCTCTAAAGTAATTCCCTAATTATTAGTTGTTTGTTAGCATTTACAGCTATTTTAATACCTACCCTAATGGTAGCTTGTAACCTAATGCAAATATCAATACAGTGTATTTATAGCTAAGTTAAAGTAAAGCACTAAAGGTCTGCAGCTATCTCACTTAGTTAACTAAAGATTAACTTTTTAAATGGCTATCAATACAATAAGTGCAATAAGCATCAACTGAAATGTCACTTCTCAATCAGCATTTATAAACACTTTTTACTTTAAACCAGGCTACTTTGAACTCAATAATATTATCTTACCTTAAGTATCGAAATCATAAAGATCATAAACCCAATGTAATGCAAGTCTTCAACAGAAATACGTTTAAACTATTTACTGAAAAAATATAGTATGTACACAGTTCAAATATCAGAAGTGCAATTCAAAAAACACAGTTCAGTCCAATGACCAATTATGCAAACAACACATTAAATTACACACAGTTAAAGCTAAGCCGGCAAATTACTAAATGGCAAATAGAAAGAATACCCAGACAGTCAGAGGAGGGAGGACACGTTGCAGGCCTGTATCGTGGTTTGGGAGCGTAGAGACCTCAAACAAAATGGTCGCTTCGCGCCACTGCGCAGCAAACAAAGAAACTCACTGCTGTAGTAGTGCTGGTCGTTGTCGTCGTCCACGCCGCGGCAACGCGGTGCTGGCGATGCTGGTGGTTGAAGACGTCTTCCAACAGCTTAGCAGGGGATGATTCTGGAGATAAGTGCTTCTTCAGACGATGCAGAAAAGGGCAACCGAGCAGGCTACTCACTGGCAAAGTCCTTGTAGCTAAATCGTACTGACTAGCCGTCCACTCTTTCTCCTCGTTGAGAACTCTAACCGAGTTCTTCAAAACCAAAACCAACTATTACACTGCAAACTTATCCAAATGTATGTAACTCACTCTTTGGGCAGTATACAAGTACATTTACTATCACACGCATTAACTTGGTGTTTTACCAATTTCTAATGTGGCAGTATACAGCGCAGTTCTCACTCGTGTCTCTCTCTGTTTTTCTTCCCGGTCTCCTTCTCCTCACGTTCATCTCCCTTCTTCTTCGTGACCTCTAACCCCGACTCCTGATTGGATCTTTCTTCCAGGTAAGTAATTTTTAACTGACTTAATTTTTAATACACGTAAACATTATTTAAACATTTTTAACAACATGAAATGTACATTATAAAGAAAATAAACAAAATGAAAATAGTAGTTTTAGGAATAGCCTAAATTCCCATGGGGCTACAGTTGTCCTTTACATATTAAGCATATGACATAAACTTGACCTTGACACTGAACTAATGAGTAAACATTACTCAGGCCATGTTGCATGTATGAATGTGATGTCAGGAAGCGACGTAGCACACAGATGGCGACAGGGATGTTACGGTACTGCATAAATCAAGTTACCCCTCCCAGTTCTTTTAGAATACAGAGGTTTCTTAATCCCGTGAGATTTGTCCATTTATATTACAGACATCCTGTGGTAAAATGACTTTACCCCACGTCTCCATGCAAAACTAATCCCGTCCAAATATGGCTTTAAAGGTGGGGTAGGCGATGCTGGATAACAGAGACGATAGCAGGCAACTGCCCGTCTGCCTTTAGCTTAAGAATATCTAAATGAATTTAGCTTAAGAATGTCTAAACGATCAGTATATCACAAAAATCTAAATCTTGAAATGTAATTTGACTAGTTATTGTGGATATGGATAATGATTGTTTGTTGTGGCGATGACCACTCTGAGTGTGGGTGTGACTATGAGATTGGTCACCTTTATGGAGAAGACTAAAGCTCAGATGTATCAATGCTCTGTGAATTCAAAAGATATATACCCTGAGTATGTACTGTATAGCAAATCCACATTGGTCTCAAGATGACAAGCCATTCTTCATGTTTCAATGGACTTGACCATGACAACTGTCCATCAACTACAACTGTATGTATTTTTTAGTAGTAGTTTACTTTAATGTACTTTTCTGAGTCGGTGTATGATGTCAGTCAAGTTTCCACACAAAAAGTGAATTAACAATCTAAAAGTACTTTTTGAAGGTTGAACTATGTGTTCTATCTATAGCAATGTAAAATATCCTGTAGTTCAGTGTGAAGATATAGTGGTCAAAAGTTGTTAACATTGTCATTTGATACCATATTCAGCAAGCCATAACTTGGCAAATATTCAACCTTGGGCCAAACAATTTTGGATCTGAAAACATCTACAAATATAGCTGCAAGCAGCAATGAGGGGGCCAAGCAGATAAGCAGTTGAACAGGAGTTGGGATTGGATTGGACTGGACTTGACTGTGTTGTGTTAGATTGGACAAATACCAAATTATTTGTGCATCCTCAGGATGTAGTCCCAAGTCCACTTACTAAGTTTGGTTGCGATAGGTGAAAGTGCTTATCATACCGCCCCTAATGGTCAAACGTCACCAAATGTATTGTGGGTCCTTAGGATGTGTTCACGAATCAACGTACCAAGTTTGGTGTCAATACGAGAAAGTCTTCCTAATTATAGCGCCCCTAGTGGTCAAAGAACACCAAATGCATTGTGTGTCCTCAGGATCGGGTCCCGAGTCCATGTACCAAGTTATAGCGCCACACAGTGGTCAAAATTTACCAAATTTCTTGAGCCTCCTCCTAATTGGGTCCTGAGCCCATGTAACAAGTTTGGTTTTGATACGTGAAAGCATTGCTGAGGTATCCCTTTACTTCCTGTTTGGTGGCTTCGCATACGGGCGAACGGTTTTAGGTTTGAAGACAAAAAGGGATAACTTTTTTGAGGCTTGGACCGAAGATTATGTGTGTCAAGTTTGGTGTCAATCGGACAAACTTTGTGACCTGTGAAAACTTTTTGGTGTTTTTGATTAAATCCAATATGGCGGCTGGATCAATTACGTTGACGTCACAAATTCACATCTGTCGGACTTAGGACCTCCCACAGTATTAACAATCACCATTAGTAAGTTTTAATTCCAAACACAACACCCGTTACAGGCCAAAAAGTAATTTTGCTAATTATTAGCGCCACCTATAGGTCAAAAGTCATGATATTTATTGAGCCTCCTCCTTATTTAGTCCTGACCCCATGTATCTAGTTTGGTTTTGATACGTGAAAGCTTTGCTGAGATATCACTTCACTTCCTGTTTGGTGGCTTTGCCGCCAATTTTGATTGGCTGTTACGGGCGAACGGTTTTAGATTTGAAGACAAAAAGGGATAACTCAATCATGCAACATTCTCTGACTAGCATGAATTGTTCAAAAGCAATGACCCAAGGAACTTAGTCATTTGAAAAAACTGCTATTTATCAGATTCATGACCCTGTTTTTTTAAGCCTCCATATCTCAAAAAATGAAGTAGATACAAGCTTAAACTTTTGCACAGTAGTTGTTTGTTATAATAACATTCTCCCTTCAGACAGGAGTCTAACTTTCCACGGACTACTGCTCCCGATGAGAAAAAAGGCCCTATGGTCACTATGATGCCAGATCCACAGTAAGTGTGTAATTTTGCTATTAATGTTGGAAAATGAGGACAAGCCCTGATTGTTGATATGTATTGCTTATCCCTCTATTGCATACTATATGAAATAATGGATTAACAGATACATTTCAGTATGTTACTATGGAGCAACAACATGCAACAGCGGTAATAAATAGAAAAAAATGGATTTAATTGAAAAAACACATTTTTCTGATTTTATCAATCACATTTTATGAAAGTACTCATTAAATAACAACATATACAGAATAAGTTGCACTGACAAAATAAGCCAGATACCGACGATGGTCATTTTCGTGGAGGTTTGTTACCTACAAGCAACAATGTGCAACAAAGGAAACTAAGTTTTACCAAACTCATTTTCAATTCAGTTTTTATGCTTTAAATTCACTCAATGGCTCTAAAAGAGATTGTCATCATTCAAATCATTGCTATAAAATACTGCCATGTGTACACAGAGTAAGGTGAGTGCAGTACAAAGGTGCTCGGGAACCGAAAGGACCCACCCTGAGCCGCAACAACATACATCACCACGCAATCTTGTGCTGGGCCTGTAGGCCTTTGCCAATGGTTTTCCCAGAGTCTTTGTGACCACCACAGCAGGAAAATAAAAGGAGGCGGCAGGTGAGGATAGTGAGGTCGAGTGGTCTACTGTAAGCCCCACTATACCCTGGGCGCTGTCCCTCACCCCATTACCCTTTGGCCACCTCACTCTCTTGCACGTACTGTTCATAATCCTTTTGCCGTTTTTGAACAATGGACACCTTATTACAACTTGTCCTTCCTGTATAGTAGCAAATTGACAAGTATGACTGCTCCACCAGGGCTTGTGAGGAGCGCTGATGCGGCATATCAATGGACCTCACTATTCACTATCCAATCAGCAGTAGCGACAACCAATTTGGGCTCACACATGATCATACACACACACACACACACACACACACACACACACACACACACACATCCATTGGAAGCTACAGTCCTAAACGACATAGACATTTATATATGGAATAGTTAAATCAATTATAATATTAAAAATATTGTTATTTATGACAATAATATACCAAAACGAGGTATATTGTGAAAATTCGAATAATATTTGGTGATTACCTGACATCTCAATGGCATGTTTGCAACCAAGCATAAAACATAGAATCTGCAGTCCACTGTTGCATGTTATTGCTTTGAGGCAACATGGCTATTTTATAAATATACAAAATAAATACTTGAGGAAACCATTAAAAATCGATAGTAATGAGTGCAGGACTTATCCAAGATTGATATAAATATTTTTAGTTTAATCAAAATATTTAAGATAGTGCCACTTTCAGACCATTTTGGGAGACCAAAACAATGGCCGCCAAAGATGTTCTCAGTTGAGGAAAAGAGTATGATCAAAACTAATTTGAAAATACAAATACAAGCACACTATTGGTTCCTTTACTGCTCCCCTTTTAAGAAAAGCATTTTTCTTTGGTCTTTGCATTTTGGTGTTTGAGAAACAGAGAGAGAAACGGTATGTTACCCTGAGGCAACACTATGCAAAGAGGGTTAAGGGGACACATTTGGTTCCCCTTGCTTTAGGGTGAAGACAAGAAAAATAAAATCGTTTACAATTTGCTATTTGGTGAAGTAGCAATAATGACACATGGTGGTCAGAAATAAAATACCTAATGAGAATTTCTTGTAATGTTAGAATAAAACTGTAGGCCAGGGGTAAAACAGTCATAGTTTTCTTCACATTATCGCATATTAATCTTGACTAACATTTAATCTTAACCTTTAAACACTGTTTGTTGCTACCCCCCTTAATTTACTGTTTTTAGTCAAGTTTGACCGGACAGTTTTAACTGCTCTTATTTGAACATACTGTACAGTTAAGTGCAGAATAATAGCAGTGTGGTTTACAAAAGTGAATAAAGCTCAAAATCCTTAGAATAGCTCTTAATTCCATAATATCAATGCATCGGGAACACTGCAGATTTAATTTCAAATCAAAACATGATCAAAATTGATACAATTTTGGAGAAAGTGAAGAAAAAGGAATATTAGGCTGTTCAAAAAAATAGCAGCATTTGCATTGTTCTTTACAAACTCAAACATTTATTGTATGAACTGACAAATGTCTCAAGATTTTGCTTTACTTTGAATCACTGCACTAATATTTAGTTGCATAATCATGATTTCTGAGAATTGCTTCACATCTGTGTTCGACCAACTACTGGCACCTGTGAACAGGTATTCCAGCCAAGGACGATTGAACAACATTCCACAATTCCTCTGCATTTCTTGGTTTTGCCTCAGAAACAGCATTTTTGATGTCACCCCACAAGTTTTCTATCTAGGGATTGGGCTGGCCACTCCATAACGTCAATCTTGCTCGTCTGGAACCAAGACTTTGCTCGCTTACTGGTGTGTTTTGAGTCATTGTCTTGTTGAAACACCCATTTCAAAGGCATTTCCTCTTCAGCATAAGACAACATGACTTCTTCAAATATTTTGATGTATTGAAACTGATCCATGATCTCTGGTGTGTGATAAATACGTCCAACACCACAGTATGAGAAACATCTCGATAACATGAATTGTGCACCACCATGCTTTACTGTCTTCACAGTGTACTGTGCCTTGAATTCAGTGCATGGGGGCCGCAGACAGTTTGTCCAACGACCCACATGGAATGAAACATGGCATACATTAAACACATGACCACCTCGGAACCAATTGGTAACGGGATAGCCCAGAACATTTGATTCTGTAGTTGTCACAACTCTCTATATATACGGCTCTGGGTATATAATTCTGGGTAAAATGCATATCATAACGAAAATATACACCGGTATTTGATGTGTACCGGTATACCGCTCAGCACTAACATCAAACATTTTCATGGCTATGGGTGTCTTTTCAAGGTCACTGTGGACTTTTGTTTACTTATTTCATGAGTTGTTTTGTTTATATAGCTATGTCTTTCAGCTAATTATATGTCTGCCCCCATCCCTTAGGGACTGTTCGTTATTTATTGAAGGGGCCACCGGAGGGATTTTGAGTGCTTCAGTCAAAAGTTGCATGTCCCTCCCTTGCCTGCTAGAAATTTTTCAATGACCCTCCGGCAGAATTGTCAAAAAAGACATGACCCTCCCCTGCCAATTGTCGCTGTCTTCCGCCTGCGCTGCTTTGCGCCATGAAGACACACTGTGATAACATTCTTAAATCAATCTCTCCCTGGAGCTTGCATGCTACCAGTCCTTCCTTTTCAGATGTGTTGCACCTGTTTGCACAATTTCACAAATAATCATATGTGATTAATGACAAATAATCCCTGTGCACAGGGACCGAAACATGCATGCCAACTTTATCCGTGTTTATCACATATTTTAACTTTCCCCCCGCTGTCTTGCCGTTTTAATATTTTCCCGTAGAATATGCCATATTTTAATACTCTCATAACAGCCCTGCCATCGGGCCTGTCTCTGTGTTGCCCTGTTGCTACCCCTTGCCCTTCCAACGAAACAGATGTCTTCAAATCATCGTTTTCCTTGCTTGAAGGCAAACTTAGAGTGATGTTAACCTATTTAAGTTTAACGGCGTGATTGTCGTGAGAGCACGATTCATTGGCGCTTGCATGTTCGGCCTTATGACTACGTGCGCACCTGAGGCTACTCAGATACTAGAGAAAAAATTTCCCCTGTTTGTATGTTCACTCCAAGTTGGCCTACCATAACTTACCAACTCTGCACTGTAGACCATAAACTGGCTATTTATATTTTTCTGTGAAATAACCAAATGTAGGCTATTTGTTCAACTTTATGAAGCAGAATTACGCACTAGGCTACTTGGAACGTAACCTATTTTTGTTTGCGCAGGAGAGAGAATGAAAGTGATTAACAAATTGCACTTGTTGCTGGTTACCAATAAATACTATATATTTTTGCAAACAAGAAAAACAGAAAGGATGGAGACAGCAAAGCTATAGATTGGGCAGGAACAAGGTCAATTGGTAGATATGCTTGTCAAAACATTAGGAGCTGGATGTGGATGAATGAAGCACAAGTATGCTTTACTAATGTTAAGCATGCACACTGTTTAACGTTACACGGTATACTAAATGTAAGCCAAAGGTAAATGTAGCCTTTTTAGGGCTGTGTAAAGTTGACCAAATTACTGTAATATAGGCTGTTAGGCGTGAATAAAGTAGGCTACTTTGTTGCTACAACTGCAACCCTTCCGACGTTAATGGGAACGAATGTTGACATTTTCCCATATTTTGGGTGAGAAAACCGGGGCATCTCCCTTATTTTCAATGTATGGAACGAAAGAGAACGTAATATGGCACCAGAAATCACATTCCCTCTAGAACCTTTGCTAGTGCCTATGCCCCTCAGTCTCCATTGAGTCTCTACGAAAGCCGCAGCGCGAGGCCTTTATCTTGCTACTCTCCAAGAAAGAAGGAAATGAGGGGTAAACGTGGTGTGCAGAGAGGGGTGCCCGAAGTGTGAAGACTGAGACTGAGAGCTACATGGAAAAATATGCACCAAACAGGCCACTTTGAAATGTTGCTGTTTTCATGAATACAAAAGTTGGGTGACCCCCCATCCTAGACTAAAAAAAGTTGGGTGACCCTCCCCTCAACAAAAAATAAAAAGACATGACCCTCCCCTATTTTCCTCCGGTGGTCCATTCCATAAATACCGAACGGTCCCTTATCTGATTGTGTTTATTGGCCATGTCACTCCTTCACCTGTTACTTGTTATGCTCATGAATAGATTAGCATAACAAGCTTATATTAAAGATATCACCTACAGCGGGGAAAATAAGTATTGAACACGTCAATATTTTTTTCAGTAAGTATACTTCCAGTGAGGTTATTCGCATGAAATTTTCACCGGACATTAGTATTAACTTAGGTAATCCACACATATATAAAAATCCAAACATTAATGTCTAAAAGTAGAGTTATGAGTAAAAAAGTGGAATGGCACAGGGAAAAAGTATTGAACACGCTAAGAAAAAGCAGTACACAAAGGCAAGAAATGGCAAGGAACAAACTGGAATCTATAAGTAGTTAGAGAAATTATCCCTCCTATCTGTGCAAATTGATATAAGCTGGGTTAGTACATACTGGTGGGCTATAAAAAGGTTTTTTGTTACCAAGGTGTCAAACAAGAAACATTTTATAATGGGTAAAAGCAAAGAGCTCTCCCAAGACCTTTGCAACCTTATTGTTGCAAAACATATCAATGGAACTGGTTACAGATGCATATCAAAACTTCCGAAGCATCCAGCAAGCAGTATTGGAGCCATTATCTGCAAGTGGAAGGAACATCACTGCATCATCACTGGCCATGCACAGGATCTCCTTGCAAGATTTCTGACCAGGAAGTCAGAAGGATAGTCAGAAGAGTAGCCCAAGAGCCAAGGACCACTCAGGGAAAGCTCCAGAAAGACTTGGTACAGTTGTTACAGAGAAAATCATAGGTAATGCACTCCACCGCCATGGCCTCTATGCACGCTCATCCCGCATGACTCTATCACTGAAGAAAAACATGTCAAAGCTCGTTGAAAGTTTGCTACACAACAGAATGAATTCTGGTCAGGCGAGAGCAAAATTGAACTTTTTGGATGTCATACTACACACCATATTTGGAGTAGAAATGGCACTGTGCATCACCCTAAAAATACCCTACCAACAGTGAGGTTTGGAGGTGGTGGCATCATGGTATGGGCTGTTTTTCATCTCATGGTACTAGCAGACTTCATACAGTTAAAGGAATGATGAATTGAGTCATTTTGGTCTGGGAAAATCTTTACCATCCATCAGGATGATGAGGATGAGACATGGCTAGACCTTCCAGCAGGACAATGATCCAAACCATTCAGCAAAGGAAACTCTCAGTTGGTTTCAGAGAAAGGAAATCAAGGCCCTGACTTCAATCCAATTGAACAGTTTTGGAAGTTAACTAAAGATCAGGATTCACAAGAGGGACCCCTGGAATCTTCAATATTAAAGGACTATCTGTTGGAAAGAATGGGCCAAAATCACACCAGAATAAAGGCTTTTCCACAAAGTATTTAAGAAATTTCAGCAGGCGTGTTCAATACTTTTTTCCTGTGTCATTCCACTTTATTACACATAACTCTACCTATGGACTTTAATGTTTTTTTTTACATGGGTGGATTATCTGAGTTAATACTAATGTCTGGTGAAAATTTCACGCAAGTAGCCTCATTGGAAGTATACTTACTGAAAAAAATTTTGACGTGTTCAATACTTTATATTGAAGAGGTTCATTAGGCTTACTGTATTACTAATTCTTACTGTTTCTCTGTACAAGCCAATAAGGTAAAATTGTGTACCTGACAAGTTTCGGCTACCTTGCCTCTGTAGCCTTCATCAGACGTGTCACATGATGTTGGTGTGACGTCGTCTGAGCTGTGTTATATGGAGTTTTCCATATAACACCTCTTCACCATATGAACCTCTTCAATATATTACGTAGAAGTCATGGACAGATTAGTGTCAAAGAATTCCGTTGTTTGGAACAACTGGAACACAAACCGCTTCCGCAACCACCTGAGATTCACACTATGTTGCCGAGATGAAGGAGTTGTTCCAACAAGCTTGGGAATCAAAAACCCAATTCCGACGAAGAACGCGGAACGAATTGTGAGTAAAGCACGGAATGCCTTGGTGAAGGAAAGGATACGTTGCACGGTCAACAAGATAAACAACATTGAAGAGCAGTTAGCCGAAAAAAGGAGTGGATTTAAACAACGTTTCCCCCTGGACACGGAAACCGAACGGATAATGAATGAACATCTACAACGTGAGCATGAGAAAGAATTCAAAACAACAAAATACCGTCACACCAGAAAACTTGAGAAGCTAACCTCAGCTAAAAAGGAGGAAGAACACACGGAAAAAAGAAAGAAATGGGTATGTAATCTTTCACAACGCAAACTAACAGTAACTGAAAGCAGTGTGTTGTCTCGCGGTCTTAACTTTGCCACAACACCAATAAACATCCCATACGAAGAATTCATCGTAGCAACAGAGTTAGCATGTCAGAAGATAACAAACCAAGGCGACAAAGCTGGTTTACGCAATGAAATAGCGGGGATACTGAAGTCTGCCAAAAGTACACACAGGAACACAAGCAGGGAAGAATGGAAGGCTATACAGTCAATAGCCAAAGACAAAACCATTAAAGTGCTACCCGCAGACAAAGGCAGAACAACAGTCATCATGGACACAGAACAATACGAAAAACAAATGATAGACATGCTGGACGATAAAGACACTTATGAAATCTTAAAGAGGGACCCTACAGAGGAGAAAAAGAAGAAACTGAAGACTCTGCTAAACCCATTAGTGGACGAGAGAAAAATAGACAAGGACAATTACAAGTACTTAGTACCTACAGCCAGTATCACCCCCAGAATATGTGGCACCCCCAAAATACACAAAAAAGACGTTCCACTCCGTCCCATTGTTGACAGCATAGGCTCAGTAACATACAACCTTTCGAAAGCCCTAGTTGAGATTATAAAACCTCTCCTGGGCCGAACAAAGCAACACTGTAAAAATTCAAAGCAACTGGCACAGGAACTAAGCACAGTGAAAGTAGAGGCAGACGAGATACTCATATCCCACGATGTAGTCTCTCTGTTCACAAAAACTCCAGTGGACGTCACAATAAATATAGTGCAGAACCGTCTACAAGCAGACTCAACACTCCGCCAACGAACAAACCTAAAAGTTGAAGACATAGTCCAGTTGCTAACGTTTGTAGCAAAGTCCACATACTTCCTTTTCAGAGGGACCATATACAGACAAAAGGAGGGTTTTGCCATGGGGGACCCCCTCTCAGCCATCATGAGTGGATTCTTCATGAAGGACCTGGAAGCCAAAGCCATCGCCACCGCTCCCAAAGAATGTAGGTTGACCCTCTGGAGACGCTATGTGGACGACATCTTGGAGAAGATCAAGATCGGCCACATACGAAGACTCACAGACCATCTAAACACCATAGACGAAACTGGAAACATAAAATTCACTCATGAGGAGGAAGAACATAGATCCATCGCCTTCCTGGACATGAAAATACATCACATTGAGGATGGTAGCATCAAGATAAAAATATACAGAAAACCCACACACACAGACCAGTATCTACTATGGACATCAGAGCACCCCACAGCACACAAGCTATCAGTGGTCCGCACCCTATATGACCGTACCAAGGTCATCACTGACAACCATGACAGAGAGGAGGAGGAGAACCACATAAAACAGGCCCTCAAAGCCTGCAACTACCCAAACTGGGCCATCAACAAAGGCAAGAGAGAGGTCCAGAGAAATAACAAGGAGGAGAAAAAGAAAAAAGGTTCTAGGCCTGAGAACCTAGGCATGGTCACCCTCCCATACGTCAGGGGGGTCACAGAACGCGTACAGCGAGCGATGAGGAAACACCACATCATCACACCAGTGAAGCCACACATCAAGCTTCGCCAAATCCTAGTACACCCTAAGGATCAGATTCCCCCTGAGAAAAAGTGTGATGTGATATACGAGATCCCTTGCCTAACATGCAATAAAACGTATATAGGAGAGACAGGCCGGCAATTCAGCACACGAAAAAAGGAACACCAGAAAGAATGTGAAAAGGAAACATCTGGAACGCTCACCTGTGCAACAAGAATGAAAGCAACACAGGGAAATCTGAAATCTGCCATTTCAGACCACTGTAAGAGGGAAAACCATCTTATGAACTGGGACGCAGCCAAGGTCATCAGAACGGAATGCAACAAATTCCATCGATGGATCAAAGAGGCGGTTGAAATCAGGAAGCGGGCCCCAAAGACTGTGAACCGGGATGAAGGAGCCTACCAGCTATCCCACACCTGGGACACAGTCCTGCAGGGCCGCCCCCGGCTGTATGAAAAACCACCAGACAGCAGAGGGCGCCACCCCCCCCCCCCCCTGGAGCACCACAGGGGACACGGCTCCAAAACTCCATAACTCCATATAACACAGCTCAGACGACGTCACACCAACATCATGTGACACCTCTGATGAAGGCTACAGAGGCAAGGTAGCCGAAACTTGTCAGGTACACAATTTTACCTTATTGGCTTGTACAGAGAAACGGTAAGAATTAGTGTTCGATACTTATTTTCCCCGCTGTATGTGTTTTGGCTATAGGCCTACTGTCATGCTTAGTATTTCATATAGGACGGCAGAATTTCCCATTGTTACAATAAAAGGATGTTAAAATCTATTTGCTCGAAATTAGATCAGAATTTAATGCTGATTGCATGTGAGTGGTTCACTCAAATTCACTTCACCAGAGAGGTCTCGCATTTTAGGGTCACTGCCTTGACATAGAGTTCCCGAAAGCGGATATAGACCAGGCGATGTTGCCACCAAACTCTCAGGCTTCCCTTTAATTACAGTCACGATGGAAAATATGTATCCTATACAATGGTGTTAAATGTTTCACTAAAGCTTTTTTTTGGCTGTATTGTTACAGTGTCAACTGGGGTCTGCTAGCAGTCAGCATGATATACATACTTTGGTGGGTACACTGTTTTTACCATGATTTCACAGTATTTAACAGGATTATTTCACAGCAAAATACTGTACTCCAAATAGTAATTTTAAACAATTGGCCCACTTTCACAATCTTGAATCAATAATAGTGAGAATGGTGATTTCAATAGGCTATGTGCACAAAATGCTATTCAGGTAGCTCATTTATCTCCAGTGGGGCATTAGCTTTGTTGTAACGGCATACATACATATTCACTCTGACACTGAATATCTTGTTTGCCCGATAATAAAAAATTGAACACACACATAAAATCCTTCTTTATTGTAACATGCTGATTCACTAGATGCAACACCCAACCGGGTCCATGTAGACACTAATTACATTAACAACAGGTTCAAACACACCTGGCTCCACTGGAAACAAACGAGTGCATTGGGAGCCTTTTGTGCACATAGCCTATTATAAGCCAAATAATTGGGATTATATTGAATAGTGTGAAACAGCATGACAGGGTGACAGAGGCAACATGGTCAGACAAGAGAAGCTGTATGTTTGTGATTGGCTGCACTGTCACTGTTGCAATCAATGGAGGCTAGTACAACCTCTATTACAAAACAGCACTTTACTGTGAATATGACTGAACAGTTTTAGAACAGTTTTCCATTTGGTCTGCCCCTTTCACCCAGCTACAAGATCTCTCCGGTCACTACAATATGCCACAAGCTTTTCTTGTTAGAAAGCAACTGTGTACAGTCTTGTTAATGTGTACAGGTCTGTACAAACCGTAAAATCTGAAATCCAATTTAATAGAACCAAGACTTAAAGCTGGCCTACTCAATTATATCTTAAACTGTTGTGTTGTCCATATTCTTCCTCTCATGATACTCTTCCTTCCTTCAGGCCACTTTTATCAGGGTGAGTTTAATTTTGCTATTATTTCTAGAAAATGAGTACAACCACTGATTTAGATACATATTGTTTATATAGATATATGTTACTGTTTTCCATTTATTGTTCTTTACTTAAACAGGTGGTGTGTCTCTTGATGTAATTTATATTTCTCTCTATTTTTTATGTTATTTTATCTTAGAAAGTCCCCAAGAGAGAAAGGTGAGAATTTACCAATACAAAGGCTGTATCAAATGTATGTACTGTGCGTCCTCAGGTTGTCGTTTTCGGGTGAAATGACCTTTTGAATGGGATTCCTATAGGGCCAGGATACAATCGCGTCAAAATCGCTATTTTTCAAACACTATGAAGTCTCGACACAACATGAAACTTTGATCGAAGTATCATCATTGTCTCTACACATGAACTCGAGCATTGAGAACATTGTTGGTGTACACAGAGTTTACTAAGAGAGGTTTTGAACAACTCACTTGTTTTTTCTGCTCGCTGCCATCTTGCAACGAGTGAGTTGTCCAAAATCTTTCTTTTTAGTAAACTATGTGTACACGAACAATGTTCTTAATGCTCGAGTTCATATGTAGAGACACTGATGATGCTTCGATCAAAGTTTCAAGTTATGTCGAGCCTTCTTAGTGTTTGAAAAATAGCGATTTTGACACGACCATGTAGCCTACTAAACTATAGTTTGACTCGAGTACGTTTGTAGCCTTTTTAAGTGACAAAATCTATGACTAAAGTTTAGCTGACGATATAACATCCTACTCCACTGTGACTTTGTTTGTGACACTCCTGTTAATAGGCTAAACTATTATTCACATTTGCTCAAAGTATAAGCCCTTTTCACTCCCTACGTTGATGTATTCCAAGCGATCTGCTTCGGGGGCGGGGACGTAGTAATTGAAACACCATGCCTGGGTACGTAATCGCTCTCAGGGACGCCCTCTGTTCGCTGGTTGGTCCAAAGATTGTTAAGGCGGAGTCGGCTGCCAAACTGCCGAAGTAAACGAGCGCGAATCAACCTATTCCAGACGGAGTACTGTAGGGAAAATAAATCGACCGGAAGTACGTAGACAGGCCAAGGCCAGGCTAAGGATGTGGTCCCGAGTCTATGTACCAAGTTTGGTGTCGATACAAGAAAGTGTGGCTACTTATAGCGCCCCTTGTGGTCAACGGAGACTAAATTCATTGTGCGCAGGTGCGTAGTAAGCGTGGGGGATATGGGTGTTATAACATACACACTTTTGCTGGAACACGATTCTATCCCCCACACTTTTTGTCAGATCAAAATGAAAGTAAAATATGGAAATAAACGCTCCCGCAAAGAGTTGGAACCGTATCTACCATAACGCACACACAGAGAGACACAAATATGTCTGTTGATTTGATTGAAATAAAATCCAGTCATCCAGCCAATCACATCAAGTTAGCCAGTGAAGAACTAGAGCCGCTCTGATCAAATTCAAAGTGTGCGTCTTTCAAGGCTGTGCTGCTGCTTGGGTCTGCATTATAATGTCTGCAGTAATTGTTTGCAGACGATTGCAGATAATTGTTACCACATTATGCTAATTTAGTAAACCAAAATTCAGTGTTTGACTGACAGTTTTTTTCACAATGTATAATGCAGGGAGTCAACATGAAAGCGGGGGTGCACCAAGACACTTGTTGTTTCTGCAGAAAGACCTGGCTATGCTTTCTCTGTCTATGATCTGCAGCTTTTCTCAAACTAGGGGCCTCCTCAACAATTAACCTACTGATCCACGTAGTCGCGAAATTAAGTTATGCCCGGTGCTTCACACGTCTGATCATTTGCAGCAAGATTGAATGGTATGGAACCGCGGACTGAAAAAAGGCTAAAAGTTTCCCCAATCAGAAACACTTATTAATTTGGAGTGATCAACTATATAGACATAGCCCAGTAAGCACACACACGTCTCCAAGACGCTTGGAAAAGATCTGAACAGCTTAATTACATCGTGTTCCATTTAGAACGCCTTATTTGACCTGATCTTACAAACGTCAGCAGCATTTCACTGTCAATGTGTGTCGTAGAGCTACATCTACTGGAGATCTTAATGTCTTAAATATGATCGCGTTCCATTTAGAACATCTTATTTTGATCTTATAAACGGCGGCGTGAAGACACATTTGAATTCTACATCTGAGAACTAAGATTTCCAGCATGTAGAACTCAAATAGAACGCTTATGAGCGCTCATGCAATGTGTGCGTCCCTGCAGCAAGTGAAAATGGAAGCAATAATAGTTTAAACAACAATGTGGCTTCCTGTAACTATCAATGGAAAAAGCATAGAAACTGCTAATCATAATATTATAAATTGACATTAATTAAGCTGGCTATATGCAACACAATTTATTTCTATTCCCTTTGCGTATGTTTGGGTAGACTTCAAACGTTTTTGAATTTGAGCTTATGTTCTGTCACTATTCTGTGTCCTTTACATTCATTTAATATGCATTAGTGATACCTCGAAATTAGGCTGCTGTCTGTTAATTTATTGTAGCCTGCTAACCAATATACACAAAACATAACTTCTGAAATGATTTCTTGATATATTACATGAGATATGTCTCCATGTAGGGTAGTGTCAAATAGTGAAGTGATAGCAGGTAGATTATGTAGGCCTACATGTCACATGAGCCACACATATGAGGGGCGCTGCTTCTTCTGTCCCTCCCAAACTGCATTGAAATGGTGTGTTTAGCAATCAAAATTTCAATTTTTTTGGGGGGGAAGAAACTCCCGGACACCAATATAGCCCTCACCCCTCTCAGAAAATTCTTACAACGTCCCTGTAGGGAGTTATTTATAATTTTACCAGATTGTTTAATTTTCCTATCCCACAACCCCCACACTTTTAAAAAGCTTGATACGCCTCTGATTGTGCGGCCTTAGGGTACGTTCAGACTAAGCGTCTTTTTCTCAGCTGCCGGCGTCCGTTTTACATTATAACCCTATGGAGTAGACCGTGTTTTCAAAAAAGTCGTCGGCTTCTTTTTAAACGCGACTGCAACCGTCTTTTTCTGCAGCTCAGAAGTTGAGAAATGTTCAACTTCTAGCGGAAAAACGCCATACGTCATGCTGTCTTTTTTACGGATAACCAATCACAAGCAGATTACCGAAACCTGTGGTTTCCCATGACAACCAAGTAAAAAATGGAGAAGGTGACAGAACACCGGTCGAGAGACTTGTTTTAGTGTCTGAGCATAGGGGATTGTTTGACATGACTTCACAACTTTACCATAACATACCAAAAGCAATAGCCAACGTGAGTTTTCTCTTCCGCGACATTTTGTACCCACACGTAACGTTAGTGACTTTGTCAATCGCAAAAAGACGCTTCCGGCTGATTTTTGGAACAAAAACGCTGGCAGATTTTTTTTTCAAACTGAAAAAGCGGTCTGCATAACTTCTTTTGTCAGAAAAAGACGCTAAGTCTGAACGTACCCTTAGGATGTGGTCCCGAGTCCATAAACCAAGTTTGCTTCCGATATCTGCAAGCCTTGCCAAGATATTAGCTCATTTCCTGTAACTTGCCCGCCTAGTGGTCGAAAGTCGAAAGGTTTTTCTGTGTCCTCAGGATGGTGTGCCAAGTCCATGTAGCAAATTTGGTGTCGATACATGAAAGGGTTGCTGAGATATAAGCTCATTTCCTGTTACTCTGATAAAAATGATGAATTTTGACCTGTTGGTGGCGCTAGAGGCTTAGACCCAAAGGTGTGGAAATTGGTGTGCGTGATCATCGCCATGCCCTGACGCCTCGTACCAAATTTGGTTTGGATTTGTGAAAGGGTTGCTGACATGCGAGTTCACTTCCTGTTTCTCTAGCGCCACCCTAGTGGTCAAAAATCTAGCCAGTAACTTTTGTTGGGCTTTGTCTAAAGATCATATGTGCCACTTCTTGTCAAGATCGGTTAAAGTTTGTGGTCTCTGAAGGTTTTCTTGCTTTCAAAAATTGTAACTGTTGGTGGCGCTAGAGGGTAAGACGTAGTGGCATGTATGTTAGTGTGCATGGTCAGGGCCATGCCCTGATGGCATGTACCAAGTTTGGAATTTATAAGTCAAGGCACTGAAGAGATATGAGCTGACTTCCAGTGTGGCGGCTTTGCCGCCATATTTGATTGGCTCTCACCTGCCGATACTTTTGAAATTGAAAAATCTGACTCCTATCTTTTGTGAGGCTTGGTCTGAAGATCATGTATGTCAAGTTTCCTGAGAAACGGACAAAATTTGAGACCCGTGAAACTTTTGAAAAGTTTTCACCTTGGCCTGTTGGTGGCGCTACAGCAAGTATGATAAAGTCTTGGAATTTGGTGGGTGGGGCCGTACCTTTTGCCTTAATCAACTCTGCAAGTTTCAGCTTCATAGGTCCAAGTATTGCTGAGCTACTTGCATTAATGCTGTTAAAAAATGTATGCATTTTGACCTGTTGGTGGCGCTAGAAGCTTAGACCTAAAGGTGTGGAAATTGGTGTGTGTGGTCATCGCCATGCCCTGACGCTGACATGCGAGTTCACTTCCTGTTTCTCTAGCGCCGCCCCCTAGAGGTCAGAAATCTGACCAGTAACTTTTGTTGGGTTTTGTCTAAAGATCATATGTGCCAATTCTTGTCAAGATCGCTTAAAGTTTCTAGTCTCTGAAGGTTTTCTTGCTTTCAAAAATTTGAACTGTTGGTGGTGCTAGAGGGTAAGACTTAGTGGCATGTAAGTTGGTGTGTGTGGCCAGGGCCATGCCCTGAGGGCATGTACCAAGTTTGGAATTTATAAGTCAAGGCACTAAAGAGATATGAGCTGACTTCCTGTGTGGCGGCTTCGCCGCCATATTTGATTGGCTCTCACGGGCCGATACTTTTGAAATTGAAAAATCTGTGTGTAAGCTTTGTGAGGCTTGGTCTGAAGATCATGTGTGTCAAGTTTCGTGAGAAACGGACAAAATTTGAGACCTGTGAAGCTTTTGGAAAGTTTGCACCTTGGCCTGTTGGTGGCGCTATAGCGAGCATGCTAAAGTCTTGGAAATTGGTGGGTGGGGTCGTGCCTTTTGCCTTAATCAACGCTGCAAGTTTCGGCTTCATATGTCTAAGCATTGCAGAGCTACTTGCATTAATGCTGTTACAAAATTGATGAGTTTTGACCTGTTGGTGGCGCTAGAGTTTTGAGGTCTGGGGTCTGTACATTGGTGAAAGTGGTCAGTGGCCTGAGTAGAATAAGTGTGCCACATTTCACAACTTTTTACTGTACGGTTCTATGGGCTGCCATAGACTCCAATGGCAGAGGAAAGATGTGTAATAATAAGAAAAGGTAGAATCACTATGGGTTGCCACGCAGCTTCGCCGCTTGGCAGAAACACAATGAGACACAATGAGAAACTCAATAAGAAAACGTAGAATCACTAATGGTGCTTTGCAGTTTCGCTGCTTGGCCCCCAATAATAAGAAAACGTAGAATCACTAATGGTGCCTCGCAGCTTTTTCCTGCTTGGCCCCCAAATATAGCTGCAAGCAGCATTGAGGGGGCCAAGCAGTTGAGCAGGGGTTGTCATGGCAACGCAATGTTACATTGTACCCAGATACAGCTTCTATCCTTAAGCCTTCAGAATGCTAATCTTTTATACTCTTCCTCATACCTAATCTCATCAACCTCAAACTTCATCAGGGTTGTTCTTTGTTCACTCCCTTTTTTGCATTTGCCACTTGCACACACCCTATTACCCCCGCCCCATACACACATACAAACAGGGTAACCCTCTCCCCCACACACCACACTACCCCCCCACCCACACACACCATAACCCCCTCCACCAAACTCCCCATCACCCCCCGTCACACATATAAACCCCCTCTCCCACACACCCCATTACCCCCTTCCCCACACACCCCATTAACACCCCACCCACCCCCCATCACACATACCCCCCCCCCCCCCCCACACACACACACACACACACCCCATAGTGGTCACAAGTCAACATATTTTTGTGCATCCTCATAGCTGGTTAGCCTCCCATGACATGCTGTTATCTGTCTCTTAACATCTGTGTGACTGTGGTCATTAATGTTATTTATACCATGGTCTAGGTTGAAAAGGGTGTCATTTAAAAAGTGATATACTACACCTATAAAATTATTATGACGTTGCTTGACAATGCCTGAGTTAGTCCGCTCAGCTGTGACTTATCAACATTCCACGGCGTTGCGATAAACAGCTGAAAAAACTAACAATTTTAGCTCTAAAACTGATTTAGTATTAATAATTGATTTCATATTTATTTATTTCATAAGTGACCATGGTATAAACGGGATAATGTCCTTCCATGCGTCCATTATCAGAAATAAATGGACTTCACGGAAGCAACCGCTTCGCGTCAGACGGTTCACGCCTCCGCGTCGTCCATTTATTTCTAATTATGGACACCTCGTCAGGGCATTAGGGATGCACTCAGGGCATTATCCCTTAGATGTTGGATGAATGAGTGTCATTTCAATTAGCAATTGTATTTCTTTTGAGATGTTAAACCAGCTCCTTTCCTTGTCTCTTCCAGCGTACCTACGGAGGGCAGGCTTCTGTCTTCTGATGGTGATGGTGTTCCTTGCCCTGCGTGCCGCTTTTCTGTACTGGTCTTGAATTTCTTAAATGGTCTTGCTTTGGGACTCACAAATTTCCATGTTCTTTAAAGCAACACCAAAGAGTTTTTCATACCTTAATATAATGTTTCCAAAATTGTTTCAGTAGCTCATCAACTCGTAACAGGGTTGTTTGAAACATGTTGATGTTTGGCATTACATTTTTGAAGTCTTCAACTCCTGATGTCACCTTTCACTTGACAGGTTTGCTTTTGTCAGGTGTGCTTTGTTTCCATGTGGTATTTTCTCTTATGTGGCAGCAATTCAGAATCAGCACATTGGTAGCACTTTTTTATGTTACAGGATTCACTATTTTAGCTGTCATGATGCCGATTTACAACTGGAGCCTTGACCTAGGCCTAGGTTTCTGCGCTTATTTTTATGACTGCGTCAGCCAGATCACTGTCAACTTAAATTCTTAATAAACTGTTGATCGCTAGTCTGTTGAGAGACCAAACCTTTCCATGAATCTTATTTGCAAAGTTACTTTAAGCGCAATCCATGTAAATAGAAAATGTGCATCTGTGTGCGTTTCAAACACTGTTGTGTTTATTTAATTAGCCATTACCAATTCAGCGATTCTCTAAACAGATGTGTATCAAAATCTGAAGTCGTCAGGGCAACATTACTGCAAATATGAATAAACTATTTCAATAATTTACAATTTATATTCCATATTCGAACACACAACATTAGCCTACCGAAAACCTCAACCTCTAACACCGCCTACAGTCGGGAATCCCAATGTCACATAGTCTACAGGCCAAGAGCCAGATCCACTCATCAGGGTGTTTTTTGCTACCTTTTTTTCACTATTATTGCCTATTATCTTATATCTTGGGCCATCACAAGTTCATAACGACCACCCCCAAGTCGGTCCCATTTGATCTCAGGGGCCAAAAAACACCCTTTTTGTGTAAAGCTTTTGCCGGAATGATGTAATTGTGAATATTAAGGTACTGCAGCTACATAAATTGTCATATAACTCTCAAATTTTGCATGGTGTATCCTGACATATAGGGGATAGGGGAGATTCTGTGGATTGCTGCCTTTTTGCTGTCAAATATCACCCTCAACATACCCCAAAAGACAAAAAAATGTCTCTCTCTATTGTCATCAAAAGTGATCATTTTCAAGCATTTATTATACATTTCACTGCCTCAAATGTACGGAAAACTTCACAAGTTTCTAAGCTTCAATTTAAGTCCAAGATGACCTTTCTACCTAGAGCAGCGGGTGGGCAAACTTTTTGGCTGAAGGGCCACATTGGGTTTTGAAAAGGGGTTGGAACCCCCCCCCCCCCCCCCAACACACACACACACACACACACACAAAAAAAAAAACAATATTAATATAATTGTAAATTGTAAATATTAAACATACTACTAATTTGGTGCTGTTTTACAAATTTAGAAATTGTGCACTGTCGCTTTAAGAGCAGTTCAAGTTTAGTTGAGCTTCTGCCAGCTCTGCTCCACTGTGGCTAGCCTAGTGCTGTATATGGCTGTGCCCTCTCACAGTTTATAAATTGTCAGTAGTGGGAACTACTGTTGCGTTCATGATTTCCTTTTAAAAGTTTATTTTAAGAAGGAGATATCTTATTATCAACAATGATAAGCCATCTGGAAACTGCCGCTCTCTCCCTCTCGTGAGCGCTTAGACGCGTTCCCAATTAAATGGAGGAGCATAATGTTAGATCTGCTGCAAAGGAGATAACGAGTATGCCTATCATCTCTATGTAACATGATGTTTTGATATAGACATTGTAAATGTTCTCTAAGAAGAGTAAAAAGCAGTTTGCAGTAAAGCTAACCAACGTCGTCTCTATCGCAGGAAAAAAAAAACAGCAGCCTGATAACCAAAAAAATGCTCGGTGGGCTGGATTATAGTGTTTGGTGGGCCGGATCCGGCCTGTGGGCCGCAGTTTGCCCACCCCTGACCTAGAGGATTACAGCTGGCATAACCAAAGTTCTCCTCTGTACCTAAAATCTGAGAAAACAGAACTTTCAAGCATTACCATTCCATATTGGATTAAGCATATTTTTGGCATATGAACAATATCTTAAACAAGAGTTGAGACTTGACTTATGTACTGCTATACTATATGAAGCGAATTGCATGGAACATGAGTAATGTTATACCTCTGTGTGCTTTTTTTCCATAATAGTGAAAAAAGGTAGCAAAAAACATCCTGAGGAGTTGGCTGGCTCCCGGCCTAAGTAGCCTACATGCATGCACATATTCATTCAGTAGCCTATGATAATCCAGCTGTAATGCTAATGTTTTGACAATCACACCAATTTTGCCTACCTTGTACTTGCACATCTGAAATAGCTCATCTAGCTTTCCTGCCTCCATCCTTTCTGTTTTCGTCGTTTACAATTTGTTTTAATATAAATTGTAGGATAGGGCTGAAAAATTGAACTGTGGAAAAGTCTGATAGTACGCAAAAGATTTGCTGATCATATAACTTCATATACTTAAATCCAGCTTGCTCTAAAACAAATAAAAATGTGCAAATGCTGCAACCTGTGTGGAAATGCAAAGAATGTTTGCTTAAAACTTAGTGTTTTTGCTTAGACTTGTTGCATGACTTGTTTAAAATATAAAGTGTGTTATGTTTAAATGAAAAGGGCTTTGAACAAGTGTAAGGAAAAAGAGCAGAACTGTATACAAGTCAGGGGTCAGAAAGAAGTCACCAGAGAAAAGAACACGAAATAGAGAACCATTCGCTTGTGAAAGGACGCGATAGGCTCGGGCTAGGGCGCACAGCCCGCTCAGACAGGTTTAAAAAGAGAATGATCCCCCTTGAACACACTCTTCTCTTCTCTTTGGACTTCGCAGATCAAGGCATTTTATTTTGTATTGTACTCAATAAAGTCAGAATCCTAACCTTTGGTTAGGGATTTTGTTAAAAGACCGTCCAGAGTTCTTTTTGTGTTTCATTGTCTCTTCTGTGTCATCGAGAAGATCAAACTCCTTGCAACAGAGCTGACTTGTGGAAAGCAGGTAAGCTGTCTGTTCGAGGGCTTATGCCGGAAGGGACTCAGGTCCCTGGCAGGTTCAACCATACCGGTCAGGTCTCAGGTGAAGGGCCAGACTAAGTGCAATACCTGGTCCTCCTGGATGGAGGTTGGGGCTAACCTCAACCTGCAAAAACCATCATCCTGTGTGGTCATCCACTGAGAAGTTGGGTTGTATCTTTGTGAATAACTTAATAAGAGAAACACATAGCTAAAATCTTTTATTGCTATTTAGGAGTAGCCTACTCCTAGTGGTAAGATAAAAGGCTTTGTGAATATGGCCCCTGGTGTCTAACCCAATGCATAGCCCATTTACACAAAATAATGGTCGAATATTAGCCTACTGATGATCATTGTTATTTAAGAACATGCAGGTCACCAAAAACATCTTGCTCGTAAAAAATCATCATACCGCACATTGTGGTGGGTCTGTTATTTAACCTTTACTGTAGGCTGCGCAAACCACAGGCATTTATTTTGGGCAAGCCTGCATTCGAGGCAGGCCTGTTGAAGAATTTTATATAAAGCCTGCGCTAACAGTAATCCTCCTGCCCCCGATACCACAGCTGTGGATAGTGTGGAATGTTCAAGTAATAACACAATCTAATGTGTGTCTCAATTGTCCCCCGCTGACCACCTCACACATTTCTCTAGATTTTGCAACCTTACATGACACAATGCCATAAAATGCCAGTTTTTAGGACACAGAATAATGTTTGTAATGATACCAGTTAGGCCTACGTTCAACAGTAACATAAGTGTAATTAGCTATTCATTGTCGAAGGTGCATGGTGAAGTGAAATTCTTACTTTGGAAAACAAACATTTGCCGATATCATTGGATAGAGAATAGGCCTAGGCCTACTTGTTTATTTTTATACGTAGGCTAGCCTACAATGGCCAGTTCAGACAAAGCCGAAATTACTCATTTTGAAACATTTGTATGGTTATATTGCTTGACTTCCCAGAGAATAGGCTAGGCTACCGCTGATGGGCCTAGCGGTCTTAGGCGTTCAGTGTGGGGTATAAACAAGCTGAGAATTTAGCGGTGTAATGTCTGCCTGTCACAGACGTGGGGAGCTGAAGCTTGGGATACAGTTACTACAGTAACAATATTTTATTTTACTTCTTATGGAATATTTTTTTTTTCACTTTTATAAAGGCTTTGTATGAATGCTAGTAGTTGATTATAAAGGCAACTTTCTGTTGCAATATTCTGTGTGTTCTGTACTGCAAGTAACTTGCCAGTGGTTCTCAAAGCCAGTGGTTCTCAAACTTTTTCTTTCATTCCCCACTTTGATCAAGGAGGCATTGACTGATGATAGTGGAGATAACGTGTTATCCCAAAGCCTTTGCAAGTCAGCATCTCCGATTAAAAATATAAGTTTTCGATGTCCCAAACGGAGAGCCATACTTTATTGTTTTAACAATCTCTATGCTACTCACCAAAATGTAGGCATGGGAACATGATGAAGTATCGAACTGTCGTGTGTTAAATTATTGTGATTACGAGCCAGTGGTTTTCAAACATTATGCGTGACTCGGACATCTATGCAACAGACTCATATCGTCCTCGCATTCGCAAAATGAGGACATACAGACTGCTCAGATAACAGGTGTACCTCCAGTTATGCACGGTTTTAGTCAAGTCATTTAAATGTGCTGGTGAAACAGTTGTGTACTCTATTGTTATTTAGGCTATTCACCCACGCCGTCAATTCTGTGGCGCAGGTGCGTTAAGGCCGGCTGATGACAGCCGCTGTTACGCAGCAGTTATCAGTCCCCTGTCCAAGAGTTCGAATCTGGGTTAAGCCCTTATTTTGAGAAATGCTGAATAGACCACAACCAATTTCAATTCTTCAACACGGTCACCGTTAGACTAGAGGGGAGAAAGAATGGGAAAAGATCTGGGCACAGTTCTTCCAGAGCTTCGTGCCAAGTAATAAGCGTTGAGTCGAGATGTTTGTGTGAATGAAACGAAGCGTATAGGCCATAGTGTGACATGCTTAAACCAATGGTCTAGAGATGACGCCACAGGGTTTTATTTAAGAGAGCCTACGTTTGTATGTAGGCAATTTATATTCACAATACTTAGTCCTACTAAAATAAATAGTATTTTATTTGTATTGGTTGTTTAGAGTAACAAAAAAATCAGTCGGTCTTAACGCAAGTTTACAACCGGCAAGTCTGTCGGACTAAAAGGGGGAAAAAAAATATTTGGGTCGGTTCGGTTTGGGTCGGAAGTCAGCCAAATATGAATGTAATTCTGCGGCATAAAGCAGATGTATTTGTTTATTGTACAGAAAAATAAAAATGACATGTCAAGCAGTCAATTGACTACATTGCAGTCAAGAAGTAGGGCAAATTAATTTACGAAACCAAAACGTGGGTCATAGTTGTCTAAGCCTCTATTGCGTAGCCTGTTAAAAACATCGCCAGATAATATTACATCGCCAACAACATTGTTTTCTGCAGAAGCCTACCCAAGGCTACAGATTAATTCTGAACAGTTATTTCTCTACTGGCTCAATTATCACACCACTGTTTTGATTTGCGTAGTTGCATTACCCCCAACACTGACAATAATGTAGACAGCAAATTTCGATTTCGATTTTCGTTACCACCGTGTAGTCAAGCCTTGAGCCATACCCAAGTAGCCTAAATCGAGATAATGTTTAATTATGCATGATTTATTTTGTTATTGAATTCGTAGGCTGGGATTACTCTCGGCAAGTCTCCTGCTTTTTCAGAAGGGTCGGCAGGCAGAGCGATGTACAGTGGCAGAGCGACGCACAGTGGCTGAAAGTGGTACTAAAGCTTCACGCAGCTTCACACCTCGTAATGCGTGACTGAAGTGGTCATTTGAAAGCCCACTGTATTATTATCAATCATGTCTACTGCTCAAATCCAAGATAGATTTAATGTCCTGAGTGCAATATATTCCTTAAGGTAGCTCAAAATGACATTATTGGGTGAAATACACCAGTATACCCGTAGGTCCAATATTTGCAAATGTGATATCTCCAACATATCTCAGGGCTAGAAACAGTCACTTGGATTCAAATAATAAGAAATAAATCTAAATAAAAGTTGTAACATTTTGGTAGCCAAAGGTCAAGGTCATTGTGACTGTATGTATATCCCTTTGTGGTGGATAAATCTAAAAAAATCCCTGACATAATTTCATATGTGATACAAATATTCACTTTGACTCACAGATAACAAATATTTGAATCTGGTGGTCAAAGGTCGAGGTCAAGGACCTTGCATTCCTGAGAAAATTATATCATAAATGCCTGGATGTTTTTTTCAAATTTGGTACAAATATTCACTTGCACTTTTGTCTTCGTCATTCATCAATGACCTCCAGAAGGCTCAACAGTGGTATCTGGCATCTCAGACCCAGCTCCCTCCACACTCATTGTGGTTGTCTACCAACCAATACCGACACATTTTTTGGTAATTGTCTTCTTTGCTATTGCCGTTTATGATCCGATCAGCAACACAGCCAAGCAAACTGCAATCCCTTGATGCAGGCGAGCACCCACAAATACCAACAAATTCTTTAGTTAATCATATGTTTTGCTGTGGCCATTTATGATCCCATCAGCAACTATACAACAAACAAAACACCAACCCTTAATGAGGGCACCAAGAAGCATGGGCGTAGATTTAGGGTGGGACGCTCATGACTAGTCCTAACCAACATTTTAAGATGACAAAATTGTCCCCACCAATATTTAAGCGAACTCATTTGTGCTGCTGATCATTCCGACAGCCAGCACGACAGTACAAGAAACGTCGTCATTTGATTGGCTGAAAAACCGAGGGGGAGGGGGAAGGGTTATCTGACACGCATGCTGCTCTGTTGGTAGTCAAGCGAGCAGGTGTGTCAACGACAACAGTAGGCTAAGTTACCAGGGCTGTCTGTCAATACATAGGCCTACCCCATGAAAGGCCAGAGTGAAACATTTTGATATTCCCTTTTCCCTTCAGCATACATACAAACCCCTTTTTGTGGTGTGTAGATCAGCTATGCCACCCAAGAAGAAGAAAGGGGACATACGAAGCTTTTTCATAAAGCAGAGAGTAAGCAAAATAACTAGCCACACAAGCTAGCAGTTGTAGTGACCAGGCTTTCAAATTATGCAGATTCTATTATGTGGAAAAATAGTATTAACTGGTGATAGCATATGTTACCCAGGATATTGTTAAGGATAAACCTAGCTTCTGTAATCTTTCAACCAAGGTCAGGAGTATTTATTAGGGGTCTGCAGCACGGTCGCATAGAAGTCGCGCTATCACAATAGATGCTATTACCAAGTCACTGAATGTTAATTAGCCTACCTTAAGTTAGAATCTTGGAAGTCACAATAAACATTTGATCTGGACATTTTTCGTTTTTATTCTGTTTATGTTATGAATTTCTGAGTGTAGCCTACACAATGCAGAGAAATAAAAGGGAGACCCAAATTCGTTTGAAGGACTGTCATTGCATTGTTATGACACATGCTGTAAAAACGTGTTATGTGAATAAGTTAACACTGTTGGTTATTCAAATATAATAAATCATTATTTGATGAATAATATCCAAATAACACTATATCATGTACAATATGGTAGGAGGGTTAAACTCGCTAGCCAAAGGATAGGCTACAAAATGAATGAACCACGTTGTATGCAGGAAAGACAGCATCAAACCACAACAGATGGATGGCAGGTTGAGGAAACAGCATCAGGGCTTCAGGTGAGGTTCTAATTATTAGCCTATGTCAAATTGTCAATTCAGTTGGAGTCAGCAGCATTGCTGTACAATATGATGAGATGGAGTAGATTCACTTTTGATATTCTGTAGCCTATTGCCAACAGTCTGAAATAAGAAAGGAAATCGCCATTAAGGCACTGGTATCTTACAGCAAAAAAATTCCAATTCCAATTAAGCAAATTAAGCAAATATAGATATAATTTTGAGTCGCATAAATTCATAGACATATTCAATCCTAAACTATGGTGCATTTCCATACTCAGTAACATAAATAAAATACTATGTAACTATATGACTATATGATATATATATATGACTATATAATCTGGGCAAATTTAAGATATGCTTAGCTTAGAGAAACAAAATTGGCATCTAGTGGTCAAACATTTATTTACGTTTAAACAATTGTTTTCGTCTGCACATATTTCTCTCCAGTTGGAGATGCTTTAGCTAATAACTTTAGAGTACTATGAATAATGAAAGAGGCTATTGTCTATTGACAGTAGCCTATGACTCTTGTCAGTAAAAGTTAACTTTTCAGCGGGCGGGGTGGGGGGGGGGGGGATTGGATGTCCCCACCAAAGCTGAGACCAAACCTACGCCCTTGCCAAGAAGCACCACCAAAGTCTTTGGTCATTCCTTTTCTTTGCTCCCACAGTTTCTGATCCAATCAGCAAAATAACCAGACCAACTCTAAGCCCTTGATGTGGGCACCCACAAATACCTACACATTCTTCAGTCAATCCTCTTCATTGCTGTGGTGGTTTATTATCTGATCATTAACATAAACATTGAAACACTGCAATATGAGCCCACTTCATGCTTTATGCACAACATAGTCTCGCTTAGTAGTGCTTAATAACCTACAAGAACATGTTCGGTTCCGAAAAAAACCTTCACAACACTTTAATTACGACTGCGCTGCGTTAGCTACAGACCTTCAGCTATCTTCAGTAGGCTACCTACTGTAGCCTATGTGTATGGAACAGTCTAGGGATGCATTTCATGGGTGCACTGTTTGACATGTTAGTTACTGTAGCTTACTCATTTGCACCACTGGTTAGATGTATAACGGTATTTCACTCGTGCAATGACAATAACGTTGAATGTAGGCCTACTCTAATCTAAAATCTTAGACATATGAATTAAACGTGAATTAAATCTTAGTGGAATAAAATCTTCAGCATATCTCCTACTTATTCAAAAATAAATGAACTGACTTCCAATGCATATGTGTAAGAAAAATTAACAAAAAAATCCATGGCATGACCTGTCTTCCTGATAGGCCTACCAGTTGAAAAGTCGAACTGCATGGAACTGTCAGGGATTGTTTTTTTGTTTTTACAAAAACACAACCAAATAACATCATGCTGATAGCTTTTGTTCATCTCAAACACAATGTAGCCAGGTGAGATGTTTGCAACTACACAACCTTTTATCAATCCAGTTGCAGTAGGCCTAGATCCCAAACACAATTGATGAACTGCCTACTTGTGATTGTTTTTAGAGATTTTAGAGGTTTTTTATCGATGCTACAGAATTTGTGGCTGGTGCTACAACGTTTTTAACCTCTGTAGCACTAGTGCTACTTGCAAAAAAAGTTAACATACAGCCCTGCTGCATTACATGATTATTTCTGAGATTCTGATACATTTTTAACCATGACCTATGCATAGTTCTGGTTTGAAAATGTATTTCTTAAAATAATCACTTTATGCAGTCAGCTTAAGATGGCTGCAGGCGGCTTATCACCCTATTGATTGGCTTTAACCCTAGCAACCACCATAGCAACTGTTAGCATAGCAACCACCAGTACCCTAGCAACCATTTTAATTACCCTAGCAACAACCTAGAAACCACCCCTGTAATGTCAACCTAGCGACCACCGTAGCAACTAGCATGATTGCCCTAGCAACCAGCATAGCAACCACATTATTTATGCGTTTTGGCTTATTGAATGGTGCGTTAATGCAGATAACTTTGGATCCGTGTGCCAATTTTCATAAATGAGGTACCGTTGAAATCCTTGGATGAAGCCGAGTTCCATGCCCCTGATCAAACCCACTCGTGCAGTTCCTCGGAAACGCAATTCTAGTTTGTTATCATTGTTTGGTTTTGTTTATAAAGCACATTGAATGACCTCTGTGTATGAAATGCGCTATATTAATAAACTTGACTTGACTTGACTTAACCTGTTAAGTTTCAGACCATTCATTCAAAGCATAGAACTTTTCTGGCACATTTCATGCTTGGCCAGATGGTGGCGCTATGCTAGCCATTTGAATAACACATGTGCACATCATCACAATAATGATTTCCAATATGTAACAGAGTTAAAAAATAAAACTTTATTTTATTTGCAATAGCTTCATGAACCTTCACCAAATCCTGATTTATTTTTGTTTCCCTATATTAGTTTTAGATACCCTGGAAATCCAGAGTTCTCGCGAGAGCACAATGGAATTGTCTCTGCGAGACACTCTGGCAAAGAGCAATGATGCACGTTACTTTTTCCCCAACATTCCTGGGAACCAGCTAAACTGATGAAGACAGCGCTGCAACGTTGGAGGACAGTAACATTGGTCGTAGTGTTATCCCATTGCGTCGAAGTCCGAAATCATTCAAAGTAAACATGGTCTAGTGTTATCCAATCGCGTGCAGTGAGATTTTTAAATGCATGCTTGTTGCCGCCCCTCGAGTTAGGCCATTATATTGCTCTTTGCCAGACCCTTAATCTTTCTAGATTATCTGGGTCTGGATTTTCCAGGCTAAATTTTAGACTAGAGCATTGAGAATGCCCCTTTAAGAGACTAAGTTTCGTTTTGTTGGCATCTCCGTTTTTTCCTCAGTCTGCGGTTGCTGATCTGAGGAAAGGTACACTTGTTTGTTAGCTGCATTATGAACATTTGTTTTAACTCTATACAATCCATATGTATGCATTATAATGCAGTCATAAGGGTGTAGGTAATGTTACTCAACGTGCAACCTGAGATACATACAGTGTGATTTTGTATTTCATGCATTTAGATTAAGTACAGTTTTCTTTGCTAACAGGCTACTGATATCCCGTGTGTATGAAGACTGCATGTCACAAGTTTTCTTGTTTTATGTCAATGTGTACAGGTATGTCGAACTCAGTGTATGTCTTTGTTATAAGGTGTTTACTCTGGTTGTTATATAATGTGTAAGTGGCATTGCTGTGTGTTTTAAGTGACACATTTATGTACAGTAAATTTTGTTAATGCTCATGTAGACCTAGCGTGCTCGTAACACGTGTAGGTTAAGTTTATCGATACTGGTTTGAGTCTGCGGTTGCTACTGATATCCTGTGTGCATGTCACAAGTTTTCTTATTTCATGTCAATGTGTACAGCTCCACTTCGATGGAATAAAGCAACCAGAACACCGTGCATGTAGCCTGGGAAAAACCCAGACGTACTTCCGGCAAATTCGAGATTCGCTCTGAAAGTCCGTCTGGCCAAGAACCCATTCTAGCCCATTTCCAATTTTCCTAGATTGAGGCACCAATCAGAACCCTTGAGGCGGGCTTTACACGGTCCGTGTACCATTCGTTCTTTTGAATTTCAATTAAGAACGAAAAACAATAAAATGGGAAAACAGTTTGTTATTTCATTATTCCGTTTTAGTGTCAAACAAAAAAATAGATTTCGACCTCTATTTCCAATATTTAATTTAAAGTTTATTTCAAATATACACCAATCAAAAAACAGTCCTCGTGCCTATTTCAATTTGGATATTTTATTCTCTGGTTTCTGTGCCCCGGAAGTAATGCTGCTTAGGTCGCCGCGTGTGAATTCAGTGTCAACTGAACAAAGGAGAGCTTATCGCCTGCTTCTTGTCATGGAGTCCAGCAATTATTTTCTAAGACGCGAAAGTAAACGCGTCTCTATAAAAGAAGAGGACATGTTTGTCCACAAAGTTGCAACGATATTTCAGGTAAGTCTTTACGTTTTTTTGTTGAACATTATTCTCTAACTGATCGCTTGCGTAAGTGCTGCTACTGCTGCTCCTGCAAACATGCCACTTTGACAGTGTAGTGGCCATTATGACTGACGTTTCTCTCCGGGTTTTGGAAAACTAGGTCATCATTGTTGTTTATATATACTATATATATGTCGGCCGGCTCGGCCCTTTTTGAGGCTAGATAACGTAGCTAAATAGAAGGGAGAAATCATTAGCTTTAGCTTTGTCACTGCTCGCCGAGCAGAAAGGATTGGAAAAGCAGACAGTGTTAGAGATCGGAGTCTTTGGTTGAGTAGTTATACCAGTGATCCTCACTATTTTTTTCACAAGAGCCACATTGGCAGTGCAAAATCAAAAGGAGAGCCACTTTTACAACATGCCACCTTTGCAAATGTGCATGTTTGCTGCTTCCTCAGACTCATTTTCCTCATCCACTCCACTATTCGTTACAACACTGTATGTCTATCCGTTTGTTTTTTGAGCTCGTTTCTGTCCCCTTTTTTATTATTAAAAACCGGTCCATTTTGTGTTTCACGCTAGCGGAACTAAAGTCGCCTGGCTGCAAACGTGCGCTGGTCAAGGTTTGTAAACAATGCCACATGGCATGGGGCTGTGGGCTGTCTTGCCAGGTTTGACAATACCCCCTTTAGGAAGCACCATTAAGGCTTAATAACTTCCTTTCACCTTCATTATTTGGATGAAGGAAGAAGTATAATTCAGATGTTTGCGTTTTTGTGGTGCAGTATTGTATGTTTATGAAGCACATTTGAAAAAAAATTATTGGCTGTGTTACCACCATGGGTTACCACATACAGTGGGTCCCATTTAGAAGTGGCCACTTCATTCGCACTCTTCGTGATGTATTACAACTTATCGCCACGAGGTGGCAGTTTAAGTCCGCTGTAGCATTGCCAGTAAACAGGGCAGCGGAATGCATTTAACTCATTGAATGCCAAGCTGTTTTCCTAGCTTTGTCCTAGAGTGCCAGCAATCTAGACCATTGCTGATGATTTGTGTACAGCCACAGCACATTCTGTGTTATAGCTATGAACACGTACAATAGCTCGATTAAAAGGTGAAACTTTAAGCTCTCAGTGCGTGCAAACCGTGTATTTCTACACGCCTCCGTTCCTGAGAAATCCCAAGCTAAACAGTGGCTAGTTTTCATCAAAATCGCTGTTTTTTTCTAGAAATGGAGATAAACGTCTTTCATGAAATATGAAGTGTTGCCTGTTACTTACTCGTGTAAACATTCCGGGAAGTGATCAGTGAGACCTGGCGAGACTGCCACCTCGTGATAGACCCACGAAAATGGCCTGGTTTTGACCTGACGTGCATGCGTCACTGATTCGACCCAAAGCGGCAACCGAGTTATGATAAAATGTCCAGATAAAATGTCCAGATTCTCCGTTTTCATGAGTTTCACGATCGTCATATAGTTCATTTCTATTCATCACAGAGTTCCCAAAATCACATATAAGGTGTATTAGAGTGTCTAGTTTCGTAATTTAAAAAAAAAGCTAAAAACGTAATATTACGTTTTTGGCACTCAACGCATGGGAAGGAAAAACGTAATATTACGTTTTTGGCACTCAATGAGTTAAAGGCGTTGCAAGTGGCAGCTTGAAACTCTTTGCACCTTTAGGTTTTTAACTCTGGGTTTGGCCAAAATTTCGTTTTTTTTCCTAGACTGCACAAGTTGACACAAGCAATATATAATTTGTTAATATTTGTTATTATTAACTGTAACCCACCCTCTGAAGCCTTTTGTTACACATAAACATACATTTTGATGACCCTGACATGTTCTACATTCTTAATAGCAGTCCTGGTGCTTGATTGAGTCCTTGATTCATTTAAACTTTAAAAGTTATTTTGAGTCATTTGAAATAGGTGTTAGCTGAGCCGGGGCCCCGCGCCACCTAACCTGTAGTAGTAGTAGTAGTAGTAGTAGTAGTAGCAGTAGCCTGGAGACCCATAGGTCAATGGTTGTTCTGCATTTAGGCTAATCACTGATAGCCTATGTTGTCCCGAGGACAAAATTGTGCGATAAACACCACAAAATGAAGTTGTTGTATCTCTCCCCCTGTCGACTTCTCCCACACGGATTGTCCCGCAGGAAGAAATGACGCCCTGGCTGTCAGCAGACGGAGGAGCACACAGTCTACGAACACGCAACGCTCAGCTATAAGCTTATTCGATTTTAAATGGCTGAAAACCACTTTATATTAAGTTTTAATGAATCAAAAAATACCTTCCAGGACTACTATTAAGGATGTAGAACACATCAAGGTCAATAAAATGTATTTTATGCGTCACAAAAGGCTTCAGAGGGTGGGTTACAGTTAATACTATAGTACCAATATTAATATTGCTCCTTGATTAACCTTGCACTATTTGTATTTGTATAGGTGGTTGAGCATACCCTCTACCTGACTGACGACACAAATACGGCGATTTTCCCTGAGGAAAGTGATGGCCATTTCAGTTCCATGGCGCTCGTGGACAAGGCCCACTATGAGGTTTGCGGCGATAGTATGGAACTACCTGGAACCCAGGCAACTAGATTTTCTTTTACCCGGCCATCGGCCACCGCAGCATCTGGCTCAGCCTCTGCTTTAAGGGCCTCTGCAGCAGCAAGAGCTTCCGCAGCAAAAGCCCTTCAAAGGTCAGTATGTGCACATTTGGGGGCCTACATTTTCTACCACAACTACTTGGTGGGTGGTTTGAATGAGCTTGAACTTGAGTAAAGAAATGGAACGTCTAAAATGCAGCGAGGTGGTAAGCTTAGATTCAAGGGTGATGGAAAAGTAAACACACTCTCAAGCTATGTCTCTTATTTGTTTAATGGAAGCATGTCCCAGACGGACGCGTTTCGGCCTATGCCGTCAAGACGCTGAAGACGGCATAGGCCGAAATGCATCCGTCTCGGACATGCTTCCATTAAACAAATAAAGAGCTATAGCTTGAGTGTGTTTACTTTTTCATCACCCAGTATTCCCCTTGTTTTACGCATCCAAACCCCATTTACTTTAATTGAGTGCAACTTTCTCGCTCATCTAAGCTTAGATTCAACCACTGTCCTAGAGAATATATGCTGTCCTCTGTTAATGTCTGGTCCTTCAACCATAATAAAGTAAATTCACATGTCAAAGGACTTAACTGTATGGAATAGTCTTACACTCACATTAAGTTGTTGCAATTGTGTGTGTGTGTGTGTGTGTTTATTGAACTAGGGTCATCTTCATCGCAAACATGACCAATGGCAAGCCAGAGCCCAGTCAGTCACTGGTAGTGCGATTTTCTGAGTTTGAGGCCTCTGTTGAGGGCATACTTAGCAAAGTTAGTAGTGCCCTTGGAGAAGAGGAGACCTACGTCCTCACTGATGGCCAGGGAAACACGATTGTGGACTCCGAGGGGACCAGAGGTAGGCTATTGTTAAATACTTTATGTCTGAAGAACATCATATGTCATTAGCTGAAAGACTTGCTCTTAGCATGGCCATTGCCAGCCAAAGGTCATCTCAGTCTCATTTGTATCTGGAAGCATATTTGTCACCTTCTATTTCTAAAGGCCTCCACAGATCACAAAATGTATTGTCTCCACTGGTTACACCTAGGAAATTAGGTCAGTAGATAGAAGGGAAAAGGGCATTTATGTTTTAAGCTATATCATGGTAACGGTAGATGGACTGAGTATTGGGGTTCAGTGTCTTGCTCAATGACACTTCGATACGGACAGAGAGCATGCGGGGCTCGAACCAGTAACCCTCCTGACTCTTGCTCGCCAACTCTGCCTCTGTGCCACTACTGCCTTTCATGTCAATAACATGAGGTAATTCTGAAATAAATGATCTTTTTTACAGGATCTGCATTTTGGAAACAAAATGCACGGAAAATATATGCTGTGAAGGAGGAAGACTTGAGGCAGCATTCTGCACCCAAGAGACGAAGAACAAGGTACTTTAATAGAAGTTTTAGTGTGCTTTGCAGAGGCAAACAATACTAATGAAATCCCTCTGTTTGTGTGTTTGTGCAAGACAGCCGTGAGAGACCGAGATAGAGCCAATGTGATAGATGGAAATTGTCAGTTAAAGCTGTAACTTTGACACCACATTCTAGATACAGTATTTTACAACTTCTACTGCTGAGAGGCTTGTATTAAGTAAGTTTTCTACACTGTTTTTAACGGATAACACTATTTTGACCTATTTTTTGTGTTGTTTGCTCTGTCTGCTTTTCAGTCGCCGTGAAGATACAGGCCTTGATGAAGTGAAGTGTCAAATCGAGGAAGTTGTTCTAGCCTCCCAGGGCCTTGGAGAAGTACTGGAACAAATCAACAAGCTGGTGCAGTCCGTGGGCTCCGATTGTAGGACCGTACTGTCCCTGACGTCAGCCCAGGTTGATGCAGTTAAACACGCATTTGCGTGTATAATTTGTACAAGTAAGGCTTTAAGTAAGGCTTTATTGTGAATGTAATTAGTGTCTACACGTCCTTCTTTATTGTAACACACTGATTCACTAGGTGCAACACCCAACCAGGTCCGTGTAGACACTAATTACATTCAGAATAGCAGCAGGTTCAAACACACCTGGCTCCACAGGAAACAAACAAGCCTACCGAGAGCCTTTTCGTGCACCTAGCGCATTGCATGAATTTACATCAACCATTGGATAGTTTGAAATGCAGTGTACAGCTGATGTGAAAGATCCCACCACCCCATATAACAATCAGACAGTATTATATTTTAAAGATTGTTTCCATTATTTCAGACCCAGTCACTGACCCATATGTGTCAGTGTGCTGCAACAGCATCATAGGCTGTGGTGCCTGTATCCACAGACTGCAACTGGAGAACACATCCTGCCCTAAATGCAGGGCGGAAAATTTCAATCCTCACAAGCTTGTTGGCCTGGCTGAAGTCGTGTCGGCACTGGGGGATGTATTGAAGGAGTAAGAATAAATGAATAGATCTATTCATGTTTTATTTGAGAGTTAAGCACAGCACTTTATACTTACGGTAATAGATTGTATTGTATACTTAATACTCAGAATTGATGTTTTATTGTTTAGCAATGATGCCACTGCAATTTTACAGTGTATGTTTCTTCTAAAGTGATATTCTGCTCTATGAGAGAGAGTGTTCCAATTGTTATACAGCCTTTGTATTTTTGATACATGTTGCATTTCATTAAAGACAAAAAAAAGGGCAAATCTGGTGTAAATTTGACTCATTGCCCTGTTGTGGGCCACCTGGTGCTGTACATTGGAAATTTAACAAGAAAATATGGCACAACATAGACGGAACTATGGGAAGGGAAGTAAAGCTGACCTAATGGGCAACAGAATCAAAGGTTCTATGTCCCATTAAATCAGCTTTACATCCCTGTCCATATTTCGGTCCAAGCTGTGCCAAAATTCCTTGTTCAATTTCCTATGTACAGCACCAGGTGACCTCAAAGGTCTATGCATCAATCTACACCAGATTTGCACTTTAAATGTTTCTGTCCTATCAGAGTAAGTGTTCCAATTGTTAAACAGCCATTGTATTATGTATTTTTGATGCTGCACTGCCTTTATTTTTGATACTGCACTTCCATTAATCCATTAAAGAAAAAAAGAACAATCTATATTTTTTTATTTTTACACAACAGGCAAGAATTCTAGCCATACACTAACAGCTGGGTACGCAGGTGTATTTATATCTGCCTTCGGGTAACATCTATAAGGTTGCACAACGCGTTTTGAAGCGGTATGTAGTTGTCATTTACAGCATCATTAAACAACACAGAGACATCAGGGTATAGGTGTGTAAACATCTCCTCCGCACGACATTTGTCCTCCTCAGATGGAAAGGGGTCATTTGCAAATTCAGATGCCCAAGTCAGCGAGGAACCCAACTCCGCTTCATACATGTTTGCCACGATAGAGGCACTGGGAAGCAGCGCCTCTGCGATTTTGACAGGACAGCCACCTGCTGCCAGGTCATTGGGTATCCCACGTCCTACAACAAGGAAAGAGGAAATGAGCAGGTGTATGGATTTGAGTAGGATTGACAAGGGCCAACTTGTAATGGCAAAACAACTTCAATCACAGCATAGCAACTCGGATGTTATTGTGTGTCATGTTCCTACTTGATGTTGGTCTGATAATCCAACAGATGAGCTACCATTGCTGAAATGATTGATGATAATTATGTTAAGGGTGACGTGAATAGAACATGCTGTTTGGGCAACAAACACTCAGTATTACTGATGGGCTACTGAGGATGACTGTGGGCTGCATATAGGCTACTACTGATAATGCTGTAGTTGTGTTAGGCAGTTTAGCATACCTGGCACTCTGTGGGCATTCCATGCTTGAACCATTCTGCATAAGCCAATCTCACTTAACGTGCGGGTAAGGTTTGAGGTGCAGTATTTGGTTAAATCATCCTCCATATCAATGAGTTCTTGGTCCTGCAGCTGAATTAGGGCTTCTTTAAGTGGATAATTAACTCGTTGGTTTACCTCTGACCATATCCTCTCCACGCGATGATTCTGTTGATAGCAAAAAGCACAGTGATTATAACTATTAGTCATATAAATCCAATCCCCAATCCATATGTGCATTATTTTACCTGTAGATGTGGTTTGTCTGTATGGTGGGGCACTGGTGTTGTGTCTTCGTCCTGATAACCTCTCTTGCATGTACAGGCACATGTAAAACTCTCTTCCATGATCAACGCGGACTTGATCCCACATCCCATGACGGATCACTGCAGATCTGGAATAAGGTGCAAATGAGGTTAATATGGCACTTAAGCGTAATTTTTTCTTACCCTGCATATTAAAGCACTTTAACATGATATTATGCAAACTATTTTGAGATTTCCCATTAAGAATGAGAAGCTTGAATTAGAGTGTTGTGTGTGTGTGTGTGTGTTAGGCTGAGTCACCTGTAAACTTCCTCATAGATGACAAGGTTGTTTTTAACAGGCATACTGGAATGAGCGACTATGTTACCACTGTAGCCATCCACGGCTAGGACATGAGTCACGCCAAACATCACTAATTTTTCATTTTGGTCCATATGTAGTTTATGGCCCATGTAGCAGCCTTGATAGGGGACAGGATTCAGATTTCGCGCACCCTGTTTGATTGGACATCGTCACATTAATGCACACATATCATGACATGTTATATTAAGAATATGGTGACAAACAAAACAAAGAGAGCTAATTAACCTGACATCGTTGCTCATGGTACGGCCGATGGATATCTCGCAGTACCTTCCCGACTCGACGTTCTGCTGCATGCACTCCCCTCGACGCCAGGTACCCAGTCGTGAACTTACGGCCATACAATGGGCCTGTCTGGTGATGAGAAAACATGCCTTTGTCGATCTGATCCTAGGTCTACTACATAGCCAGACAGATAACGTGAAATATACATACCTCACGTATCGAGCCCATTACAGCTCTTTCCAACTCTGCATCGATAACGAATCCTTTGCGTCTTAGGTTGTGTTTCTCACAAAATCTTCGAATACTCATTTCTGAACACATCTTAATTCCATTTTGCTTCAGTGTGGTGGAGATTTCCGCATGTGTTTTGCCTGCTCCAAACAACTCTTTGATGTATTTAGCATGGATCTCGATGGCAGCCATGGTAGAATATCATCCACTGATACAGACTGATGCATTCAAAAACTTAAAATACGCGCTAAGCAGCATATCTGCATAACTTCCGGGGCATAGAAACCAGAGAGAATAAAATATCCAAATTGAAATAGGCACGAGGACTGTATTTTGATTTGTGTATATTGGAAATCAACTTTAAATTAAATATTGGAAATAGAGGTCGAAATCTGTTTTTTTGTTTGACACTAAAACGGAATAATGAAATAACAAACTGTTTTCCCATTTTATTGTTTTTCGTTCTTAATTGAAATTCAAAAGAACGAATGGTACACGGACCTTACACGATGACGATAGCGCACCCTGTTGAAGAAGCCGGGTTTTTAAAAAAAACATCAACGATGGCTGCTGCAGCTTGTTTGAAGCTGATATCATGTTGGTTTAAGACAGGGAGTTAGAAGTTTCTTAACTGCTTCCTTATGTTGGAATATGCAACATTGTACAGACATGTATGTAAGGGATAATTATGTGATATCTGCAACAGTGGTAGGCTACTGAAAACGGTTTGATATTCTGTTCATTTATAGGACTACAGTAGCTGGACACGTAGCCAACAGAAAACACATAAGCTACTTTTGAATTGGTGTGCTATGCGAGCATAACTCGAATGCTACACTACAGTGTTTGCCTTGAAACAATTACGAGATAATTGCTTTGAACGTTTCAGTCTCTCGTCTCCCATTCCTGCTTTATATGTCCCGGTCAGCAGAGGTGGAAAGTAACAAAATACATTTACTCACGTTACTGTATTGAGTAGTTTTTCTGTGTATTTTGTATTTTTTAAGTAGTTTATAAAATCGGTATTTTAAATTTTACTTGATTACATTTTGAGTGAAGTATTGTACGTCGCTACATCAAAAATCCCATCCGTTACTTGAGTAAAAAAAAAGACTAACGAAAACGGAAAGGGAGAGAAAAAAATCGCAGTCTTTCTGAAAGTGATGGAGACTAGATCACGAAATGCATCAGATTAGCCTAACATATGAAAGTGTATTTTCCGCTATTCCAATCGGTTGTCTCAGTTCGTTTTAGCACTAATGATTGCGGAGATATTTAAGCAAACACCATGGGATTTCGTGTTTTGACGTTTGTGCTCACCTTTCTTTGGAAAGAAGTTTATTAGCAGTTGTTTCCCCTCATTTTGATGTCTCTCTCTTTCCCTGTTTTGGCCTTTGTTTTTAGTAACCTGACTTTGCTTTCTTGGAGAAAGACATTGCACCAGCAGCAAAACAATTAGCAGTCCACTACTATGCTCCACTACTATGCTATGCTAAAAGATAGACTACCTTATGAATCGTGCAGGCGGACTAAACCATTTAGCTCTTTAGCAAGGGAGAGTGAGAGTGACCTTACAGTTTTCACTATGTTTTGTATACAAAATCCAGTCAGTCAAACTTTAAATTTCGTCTGACATTCATTTTGACATTTAATTTGGATGTTAAAATATTCAGGTAAAATAAATAGGCCTATATGGTGGAAATGAGTATTGAACGCTTATTTCCACCCCCAGTAATTAGCCTAAACTTCCAGTGAGTCTATTCGAAATTTTCACCACACATTATATTAAAGGGGTGGTTCAGGATTTTGGACATAAGACCTCATTTCCAAGTAAGCAAGTGTGATATTTATCAGTGGAGACCGTTTTCAACACGTTTCATCCAGTCCTTCTAATTGCAGAGTTCGCAGGTGCTAGGCTAGCGCAAGTCAACGGTATGTCCTAGCCTGCCACTAAAAACAGTCTTACCCACTCCACAGTACACCCGAGGCAAATAAATGATAACGCCAGACTATCGATGTAAATGTCTGTATTGATACTGTTATTTCTAACGTTATTCTATCCTTGCATTTCAACGATAGCATTACATTTTGAGGGACTAGTTTCTTACCACGACGGAATTATACTTGCTCCGGTTAGTAGTACTGCGCCGAAAAGTAAACAGTAAAGCGCACTCCAATGGGGATACTTAGTAGTAGTCTTGGTAATATCAGTCCGCTGCTGAGATGCAAAATGACTACTACCAACTTCAGGGACCAAAGTATAACTATTGCAACGCGATGCGAGGGTAGTTGTATTTCTAACACTATTCTATCAACACAGACATTTACATCGATTGTCTGGAATTTGCCTCAGGTGTACTTTGGAGTGGGTAAGACTGTCTTTAGTGGCAGGCTAGGACATACCGTTGACTTGCGCTAGCCTAGCACCTGCGAACTCTGCAATTAGAAGGACTGGATGAAACGTGTTGAAAACGGTCTCCACTGATAAATATCACACTTGCTTACTTGGAAATGAGGTCTTATGTCCAAAATCCTGAACCACCCCTTTAACACACATATAAAAAATCCAAATATAAGAGTTTTGTGTACTAAAGTGGAATGTTTATGTGGCCTGTAACTGTTTTTTCGGCTTTTTAAATAATACACTGTTGAAACTACTCAGCCCCTGTGTGCGATCTCCCTTTTCTTCACTAAAGTGGAATGACACAGGAAAAAAGTATTGAACGTGCCTACTGAAATGTCTTCAATACTTTGTGGAAAAGCCTTTGTTTGTAAAGACAGCTTCAAGACATTTCCTGTATGACAAAACTTATTGGTCTCAGTATCAGGTCTGATTTTGGCCCATTGTTCTAAACAGATTCCAGGGGTCCCTCTTGTGAATCCTGATCTTAGTTACTTCCAGAACTATTTAATTGAATTGGCTGCCTTCAAGTCTTTCTGGAGCTTTCTCCGAGTGGTCCTTGGCTCTTGGAATTGACTATCCTTCTGACTCCCTGGTCAGAAATATTACGAGGAGATCCTGTGCATGGTTGATGATGCAGTGATGTTTCTTCCACTTGCAGATAATGGCTCCCATGCTGCTTACTGGAAGATTCTGATGTTTTGAAATGCATCTGTAACCAGTTTCATTGATATGTTTTGCAACAATAAGGTTGCAAAGGTCTTGGGAGAGCTTTTTGCTTTTATCCATCATGAAATGTTTCTTGTGTGACACCTTGGTAATGAAAAACCATTTTATAGCCCATCAATATGTAGGCTACTAACCAAGCTTATATTAATTTGCACAGATAGAAAGGATAACTACTCTCTATACAGATTCCAGCTCATTCCTTCCCTTTCCTTGCCTTAGTGCTTTTTCTTAGCGTGTTTAATACTTTTCCCCTGTGTTATTCCACTTCATTACATGACTACTTATGGAGTTGTTTGGATTTTTTATGTGTGGATTACCTGAGTTATTACTAATGCCTGGTGAAAATGTTGTGCCCCCTGTATTCCACTTTTCACGGGCCCTCTCCTCCATTGGGGCCCTATACTTCCCACTTTCCCCCCCAGTACGACGCCCTTTAATCTGCTGAACCTTCTGCTCGTTTCCAAATATAAAAAAACTCTCTGCAACTCAATATTGGCCTGCCTGCCTCAGCTGCCTGTGAGGGGCTTTTCAGTTGTGCTGGATTACTGTTCACTGCAAAGCGACCCAAGGATGAGTGCAACTAACTTTGAAAATCAACTACTGCTCAAACTTATAGGAGAACTCCGGTGATTTTTCACATAGATCTCCATTTCTCAACGTCCTTTTCAGGCAAGTACCTCCACTCGGCTGCCATATTGCAACACTTTTTGGGCACTTATCGTGCATCTATTTCAGCAGAAATGCGTGTGCGTAAGGTTTCACGACACCAATCTTGCTCCAGCAGCGAGATCACAACAGATGATTGGCACGATGTCTTCACAGCACACCACATGATTGGCTCAATGTATTTTACAACACACCACATGATTCGCTCAATGTATTCACATGTCGACGTTTTGCCGCGGAAGGGTTGTGATATGTGTAGACATATGATGTGTAGACAACTGCCATATTGGCGTTACAAACTAACCCCATGCATTACTAAGGAGTGCTGTATCTCCTCATTAGAAAGTCTTTGGTACCCCCCCCCCCAAGTAACTTTTACTTAAAGTACATTTTAAATGAACTACTTTTTACTTTTACTTGAGTACATTTTCAGATTGGTATTTTAACTTGTACTTGAGTAATATTTCATCAAGGTATTGGTACTTTTACTTGAGTACAATATTTTCGTACTTTTTCCACCTCTGCCGGTCAGCCAGAAAGGACGAATGAAACAAAATGCTCGTTTGAATGTGAACGGTTTTGTTCAGAGCTGAAAATGCAATTGTGTTTGACAGAGGGCAGATGTAATAGTGACAAATATTAGCTTGCAGTGTGGCACGATGTCTTTGTAAATTAGCCTACGTTTAATTAAAAAGTGGTTAATTCTTCCTGGTTCTCCCTACAACCAGACAGTGTTGCAAATTGTGTGCTTCCGTCACTCTGTCTCTTTCGTTGCTTTGATTGGTTTTTGGCCTTTCCTATTGCCAGTGTTGGGAGTAACGGAATACATGTACCGGCGTTACGTATTCAGAATACAAATTATGAGTAACTGTATTCCGATACAGTTACAAGTTAAATAGTTGGTATTTAGAATACAGTTACATTGTTGAAATCAATGGATTACATGACGATACTTCTCTGTTTCATAAGTTTGTTCACTCTCTAAATAAATTAAGGCAACTCCATTTCCCAGAAGCTCCTGAAAGCAATCTATGATGGAATTGTTTACATGTTTAAATCCAAGCCCCGCCGTCTTGCACTAGCCTCAAAACGCAGCCAGTGCGCATTATGGACGCGTCATCGGAGACCCTGAAATGAATGTTTGCACAGCAAATTATGAGTAAAGTAAGTGGAGGTAACTCCTGTTCCTCACTGATCGTGGTTCCTGATGTCTGTTCAAAGGATATTTTCCCAAGTATTAATAGCTCTGGGCCCACTTCCCCGAAAGCATCTTAAGCCTAAGAGCGTCGTAAAGTCCCTCTTACGAATGTCTTAAGATTTGCCGACTGTTTCCCGAAACCATCGTAGCTTAAGAGCGTCGTGAAAACACTCGTAGATCTACGAGTGCTCCAGAGTACTCGTTACCGGCTAAGAGCGTCTTAACAGTACTTCTCACTGAGGTCACCAACAGGACATACAGAGGAATTACAACTTAGAATACATAATCCAATTTACGTTCCCATTCTTTATTGTGTTTACCTGTGATGAATCAGATTTTAGCGTGCAAAATAGCCTACATTTAATGGTCATAATAATGTGATGAAAAGCGGACAAAAATGCAATCAAGTTATGAAACGAGACGTTGTCAGAATAGTTTGACATTATCTTTGCTAAGTGAATATTTTATTAGGCCTATGAGGTAAAAAGCAGAGAAAGCAACATGTGGTTTAGTCTGTAGCCTACTGCATCAAAATGTAAGCCTACACATTTCCTCTCTTTCTTACTTGACTTCTTTCTTATCTTCAAACGTGTTCTTAAGTGACTTAAGTGAGTAGGCTAGCATATTTTAACGTGCGATTTTTGATTGTCATTACGTGATCACGTTCATTTTGAGAGCGCTGATATACAGTAGCCTAGCCCATAGTGTTTACATTTACAAGTCATTTGCGTTCCACCTGTCATATGCGCCCCTCACTTGTAGGCTACTGGGTTGATGCCACCGAAAAATCTCACAGGCACACCTTAATTATAATTTCTGGCTACGCCCTTAAAGTAGCCTATTTATTTTGTTTGTTTTAATTAGCCTAGCCGCCTGCTGTAGTTTTAGTGGTCACCTTGCTATTTTAAAGTTGTATCAGGTAGCTTAGTTGCCTTTACATTCTCCTGTGGGCCTAACACTTCAGCCATTTGGAACAGAAGAACACACCAGAATAGGCCTGTTTAGTAGGCCTAAGCAGGATGGCCGCATTCCTACACTTGCGAAAGTAATCTAAGTATTCAGAATACGTTACTCAGATTGAGTAACGTAACGGAATACGTTACAGATTACATTTTTGGGCATGTATTCTGTATTCTGTAACTGAATACGTTTTGAAAGTAACCCTCCCAACACTGCCTATTGCGTCTGAGGCATTTTGATCGGCGTCCGTTTGGGAACGCCCTTTGGAAATGGGCTGTGAACGAACCTTCCCCAGACCCACTCTCAGTTACGACTGAGAAGGGTCTGGTTTTAACTGGGCTACCGTGCATGGTCATTCTTTACTTCAAAAGCAGACTCACACAGAACACAACGCAGGGCCTGTTACATATACCTACTAGGTTTCAAATAAATCAGTTAAGGCATTGCCCATTCTGACACATATCCTGTTTGGCCAGGTGGTGGCGCTATGCCAGGCAGGCCAGTTGGGTTTCTGGATATTCTCATAATTTTAGACTTTGTGACACATTTTCTGTTTATGTGCAAGATATTAAAATCATATATGCTTGATACGTATTACAACGTATCAAAAATCCCTTCGCAATTTAACATCAGCGTCATCTTGCCATCATATTTGCCAAATTTCACATGAATTTGCTAAACCGTTTAGGAGTACAAGCTCTTGTACATAACTGCTTTGCATTACGCCTGATGTGTGTGCCAAATTTCAAGACTTTTTGCCCATATTAACCACCTCAAAAAAGGAAAACGCTCTGAGACAAAGTTAAAATCAGAATAAAATAATAACAATAACTAGAATATGTGGTAACACTTTATTTTAATGTGTGGCTGTTACAGTGTACCTACCTAATTAAGTACAGTGGTGCAACCTGTGTAACAACATGTACTATTAGGTACTATCATTTTACTTGCATTATGTATTTGTGGGTACCTACATATAGTTGTTACATTGTAATACTGAGTGCTTTTACAAAACTTTCCCAATTTGCCTAAATATTCATCACAGGCAGAGAGCTGACCTGAGACCTGCTGGATGGGGTAAATCTGGTCATGATAGATTTGATATACAAACCATTCTTAGCTCCAGTCAAGGCCTCATTGTCTTCAGTGTACATGTAACAGCTGTGCTGCTACAACCTTGTTAGGGCCCGAGCACCGACGGTGCGCGAGGCCGGGACAGCCTTGCGTACCGAGAGGTGCGAAGCCCTATTGTTTTTGGAAAGATTATTATTATTATTTGTTCACCTTTTTGCTATTTTTGAGGTGGTTAACATGGATGAAAAGTCTTGGAATTTGGCACACACATCTGGTATCACAATGGCTACACAGGCATAAAGGCTTGGCCCCGGGCGTGGCCCAGGGACTCATTAGCGCCCCCTTAGGTGATTGATCCAGTGGTTGGCACATACTTTTAGCTACACACCAAATTTGGTAGGTGTGTGTATCTCCCCAAGATGAACAACTTTCGTATGTACAATGCATTAGCCACTCCCAACAGGAAGTGAGGTATTTGGGATTTTGTGCGGACTAAAATGTGATGAATTGTGATGCTAAAAGAGGTGCTTCCCATTGGTAAAAACGCATGAAATTTGGCACACACATCAAGAGGTACTGTGAATACACAGGGGAAAAGCCTTGGCACTGGGCTTGAGCGAGGAACTCTATAGCGCCCCCTTATGTCACTGTGACTTGTGGTTGGCATATAGTTTTAGATACACAAACCAAATTTGGTGGGTGTGTGTAACTCCGTCAAAGTGTGTTTAACACCCAAAAACAATCAACTTTTGTATTAACATGCCATTAGCCACGCCCACAGGAAGTGAGGTAATTAGGATTTTGTGCGTTGTGGACATGACCAATTTTAATGTACTCCTCCTAGATGGTTGATCCGATTCATGTGAAAGTCGGTATGCATGATGCCAATATGCTTCTGATTCTAAATTGTGAAGCTTTTTCTGATATGTTGTAATTTGACAAAATGGCGAAACTATGAATTTTAATACCCTTCCACATAAACAATAAATATGTCTTAGGTCACCATGCATGGCTTGAAATGTTTTAAATTTCACAGGTTATTGAAAACCATGGTAATGACAATATTCACAAGCCCATAATCCATATTTGGCATAGCGCCACCCACTGGCAACAAAAAGAATGACAAGAACACTGATGTCACATGATAGATTTGTGTGAATGTCAGATTCATGTGAAATTTGGCAAATATGATGGCAAGATGACGCTGTTGTTAAATTGCGAAGGGATTTTTGATATGTTGTAATATTTTATGATTTTAATATCTTGCACATTGACAGGAAATGTGTCATAAAGTCAAAGTGCATTGAATGAACAATCTGAAACTTCTCAGGTTCATAGATATTGATTATGAGAATAATCAGAAACCCTATTAATAATCAGAAACCCTATTGGCCTGCCTGGCATAGCGCCACCACCTAGCCAAACAGGAAATGTGTCAGAATGGGCAATGCCTTAACTGATTTATTTGAAACCTAGTATGTATACAATATTGGAAATCGTTATTGTGATGATGTGCACATATGTCATTCAGATGGCTAGCATAGCGCCACCATCTGGCCAAGCATGAAATGTGCCAGAAATGTTATATACTTTGAATGAATGGTCTGAAACTTAACAGGTTAATAGATATTATGATTATGATATCCAGACACCCAATAGGCCTGCCTGGCATAGTGCCACCACCTGGCCAAGCAGGACATGTGTCACAAATTGTTAATGCCTCAATTTATTAATATGAAGCTTGGTAGGTATAAAATATTGGAAATCATTATTGTGATGATATTCTGTAATTCAGATGCCTAGCATAGCGCCACCATCTGGCCAAGCATGAAATGTGCCAGAAATGTTCTATACTTTGAATGAATGGTCTGAAACTTAACAGGTTAATACACCGTGTGCACAATTATTAGGCAAGTGAGTATTTTTACCTTATCATCATTTTTATGCATATTTCCAACTCCAACCTATATAAACCTGACTGCTAATTGGATTTATGCATCATCAGTTGATGTGTATTTGTGTAATGAGGGAGGGTGTGGCCTAAAGTGATCAACACCCTACAATCAAGGTGTGCATAATTATTAGGCAGCTTCTTTACCTCAGACAAAATGGGCCAAAAAAGAGATTTAACAGACTCTGAAAAGCAAAAAAATGTAAAATGCCTTTCACAGGGATGCAGCACTCTTGAAGAAGCAAATATATTGAGGCGTGATCACCGAATAATCAAACGTTTTGTTGCAAATAGTCAAAAGGGTTGCAAGAAACGTGTGGAGAAACAAAGGCGCAGAATAACTGCTAGAGACGTGAGAATAATTAAACATGAAGTTACCAGGAACCCATTGACCTCCAGTGCGGCCTTATTCCAGAAATGCAACCTACCTGGAGTGTCCAGAAGTACAAGGTGTTCAGTGCTCAGAGACATGGCCCAGGTAAGGAAGGCTGAAACACGACCACCACTTAAGACTCATAAGTTTAATGTCAAGACTGGGCCAAGAAATATCTGAAGACAGATTTTTCAACGGTTTTATAGACAGATGAGATAAGAATGATTTTTGACGGACCAGACGGATGGGCCCGTGGCTGGATCACTAATGGGCACAGAGCTCCACTTAGTCAGACGCCAGCAAGGTGGAGGTGGGGTACTGGTATGGGCTGCTATTATTAAGGATGAGCTAGTTGGACCTTTTAGGGTTGAAAATGGACTTAAAATCAACTCCCAAAACTACTGCCAGTTTTCAGAAGATACTTTCTTCAAGCAGTGGTACAGAAAAAACTACATCCTTCAAGAAGGCCATGTTTTTTATGCAGGACAATGCTCCATCACATGCATCCAAGTACTCCATTGAGTGGCTAGCCAGCAAAGACTTTAAAGATGTCAGAATAATGACATGGCCCCCTTCTTCACCTGACCTAAACCCATTGAGAACTTGTGGACCCTTCTTAAATGTGAGATTTACAGTGAGGGAAGACAGTACACCCCTTTGAACAGCATTTGGGAGGCTGTGGTTGCTGCTGGACAAAATGTTCATCATCAACAGATCAAAAAATTAACAGACTCCATGGATGGAAGGCTCATGACAGTTATTGAAAAGAAGGGTGGCTAAATTGGTCGCTGAATATTTCATGAAATGTCAGAAGTGTTTATTTGTACATTTTGAGTTGTTTATTCTTACTCTTAGAAATGAAAATAAACAAGTGGGGTGGGAAAATTTTAGTTTCTTATTTAGTTGCATAATAATTCTGCACACCAATAGTTGCCTAATAATTCTGCACACATAGATTTTCTTCTGAGAAAGCCAAAACTCACTTTCCCTTTGTTAAATATTCAGGTTTGAGGTTTAATAACATTTTTGATTGACTGACATCATTGTATTTGTTCAACTATACAATTAATCTTCAGAAATACAACTTGCCTAATAATTTTGCACACAGTGTAGATATTATGATTATGTTGATATCCAGACACCTAATGGGCCTGCCTGGCATAGCGCCACCACCTGGCCAAGCGAGAAATGTGCCAGAAATGAGCAATGCCTTAACTGTTTGATCTCAAACTTTATAAAATATTGGATATCAATATTCTGATGATATTAACATGTGTAATTCCCATGCCTAGTATAGCACCACCATCTGGACAAGCAGGAAGTGTGTCAGAAATGTTCTATGCTTTGAATGAATGGTCTGAAACTTATCAGGTTAATAAATATTATGATTATGATGACATCCAGCCACCCAATGGGCCTGCCTGGCATAGCGCCCCCACCTGGCCAAGCAAGAAAATGTGCCAGAAAATTACATGCAACAACAAATAGCACACGCATCAAATATGTACATTTCACAAATGCACCGCGTCAGTGCTTTGTGGGATTCCGAAATGTCACGGGTTGCGGACCGGAGGTGCTCGGGCCCGCCATTGCGGCTATATTTTTTATTATTATCCTAAAACCAGTCATTGTAAGTAGGATTTGAAAAGATAGATAGTGAAATACTTCTCGCACAGCTCTCTTTCCAGGGCAAAGCCTGCGGTCCTGTAGGGAAACTCGGGGTAATAGATTTTATTAATAACTATTTTAGATGTTAACCATTTTAAAGATAAAGAGATTTTATTAATAAAGGCTAACTTGAGAGTGAGACTTGTTTCTTATTTCTTATGACCACTCCCAGGTCAGTTTGAACACGGCCACTGTGTTTCATAGTGCAAGTAGGGGAAATGCACACTGCATCCATGCTTCACATATGCATTTCATACTCACACACAATCTCTGATGTTTACATACAAAGAAACCACACAATTACATTAAATCAGGAGATATGTATTTCCATTTAAAACACAACAAATGAATCCCCTACACACAGAGACAAGACACCAGGGTTGTGCACAATTCAAATTGCAATTCTGCTTCCTGTTTGCTACCTCAATTGAAATGCAAGTGAAATTCAAGCATTGAATTGGAATTAAAGAGCCAGTTTCAATTCAATTCTGGAATTTTGCACAAGCCTGCAAGACACACACACACGCATTCACAAAACTGCAGTCAAGAGAAATGACCAGATTACTGTACATGAAGCTCTTTATAAGAGCGGGAGAAAGATTCCTTTACAGAAACACCTTTGCTGCCTGGTTATCAGACACACACACATACTCACACACACTCAAAAACACAAGCACGCACACATGTACGTATTTGAGTACACACATACATTGCCACACACAAACCAGCCATCAATTACTGTTCAGCCTTCCTGGTGTGAAGCCGTCTGGGCACCACAGGACCTGAGCACCAACGGCCAAACTGGCTTTCAGTTCAGTTCGGTGGCAGTTCAGTTTGGTTCAGCTCAATGCAACACATTTCTGGGCTTGCTTGGCCTCCACAGTGACCCCTCATTCTGTGACTGAACATGCCCCTCCAGTATGTGTCTGTACAGGCTGAACATGCACCTCCAGTATGTTTCTGTACAGGCTGAACATGCCCCTCCAGTATGTGTCTATACAGGCTGAACATGCCCCTCCAGTATGTGTCTATACAGGCCGAACATGCCCCTCCAGTATGTGTCTATACTGAACATGCCCCTCCAGTATGTGTCTATACAACATGTGTTTGGACCGTCTACTCCTTCTCTTTGTGTCCAACACAATCTGTGGTTCCACAGCCTGCGTTCATGCTGAACGTTTCTGGATCACTAAGACCACTGTAGTCTTGTCAACATTGTATCCATCTGTAATCGGGCACCTTCGAAGCTGTCTTTATGGCATACAGTTTTGGCCCTTTCCAGCCCCACGTAGTACTCCCTCTCACTCTGTGTCTGTAGTGCACAGTTTGTCCCTCTCAGGCTCCCGTAGTCCCCT
>NW_027468695.1:25000-29948 GCF_046254945.1 Alosa pseudoharengus | reverse complement strand
TCATTGGCCTGCTAGACCGTTGATAATCCACACGCATGTGTGCGTGTGTGTGTGTCCTTTCAAAAGTGGTTTGAGCACAGCACTTATAGTGCAGTGCTCTCTGCAGTATTCCATCCTGGCCTGATTCAATCACAGAGACACACCTACACACACACCTACACACACACACACACACACACACACACACACACAATAAGGCAATAAGGTGCACACACTCACCAATATTCGCGTGGTTGAGGAGACGACAGATTCGGGCCTCGCGCTCCAATTTTTGATGATCTGGAGGAAAGCAAAAGAGAGAGAAACAAAGAAAGTGGGAGAGGAGAGGAAGAGAGGAGAGGGACAAAATAGAAAAAAGAGGGGAACATTGTTAATAAAGATGGTTGGACTTTTCATAATTTGACATTTTCATAAAAACAAACCCACTCCATCCCCAGAGACAAGGCAATAAATAAATTCAGAGAGCCGAAATTGCTGTGTACTCGTGCTTGTATTTGTGTGTGTGTGTGTGCTTGTATTTGTGTGTGTGTGTGTGTGTGTGTGTGTGTGTGTGTGTGTGTGTAGGTGTGTGTGTGAATGTGTGTGTGTGTGTGTGTGTTTTAGAGAGTGTAGCACTTATAAAGAGTGTGTGTTCTCTGCAGTGCACACCCAATGAAATACACATTTGAACAAAGTTGTGGTTATGAATGTGTGTGCGTGTGTGCGTGTGTGTGTGTGTGTGTGTGTGTTAGTGCATGTGTGTGTGCATGTGTGTGCTAGTGTGTGTGTGTGTGTGTGTGTGCTAGTGTGCTTGTGTGTGTGCATGTGCTAGTATGCTAGTGTGTGTGCGCGTGTGCTAGTGTGTGTGTGCTAGTGTGTGTGTTTGTGCTAGTGTGTCTGTGTATGTATGTGTGTGTGCTAGTGTGTGTGTGTGTGTGTTTTGTGTGTGTGTGTGTGTGTGTGTTGTGTGTGTGTGTGTGTGTGTTGTGTGTGTGTATGTGCTAGTGTGTGTGTGTGTGTGTATGTGCTAATGTGTGTGTGTGCGTGTGTAGACAGCAATAGTGCCAGTGATATCACTAGCAGCCGAGCAAGAGGATCATGAGAACATCGCTGTGTCAGAACTCTCATCTTCATCGAAAATATGGATCTATACACACACACACACACACACACACACACACACACAGTAACTTTTCGCCTGATGTATGCACTCAGATCTGTGAGCGCAGTGAGGGGAGTCATGGGAAAAATTGAGGCCTTTGGTGCAGAACTAATGACTCCATCCTGCCGCCCTTCATAATGAGATGCTTTGTGTTTGTGTGTGTGTGTGTGTGTGTGTGTGTGTGTGTGTGTGTGTGTGTGTGTGTGTATGTGTGGTGGGGCTCTTAAGTGAAATCCGTACTGCAAAAGGGGAAAGATCCTCCTGAGCCTCTCTCTCTCTCCCACTCATTTCCACACACACACACACACACACCTACACACACTGACTTGCCTTTTCACTAAACTCTCCCTACAGACTGCATGCCAAGGTAGGACAGGTTGAACCCCCATTTCACACACACACACACACAGCCAATGCTATAAGACTTTACTGTGAGGGCAGTAGGGCTGTGGATGGGACAGATGATGACCATGCCGGTGGAGGGTTCTCCCCATGCAATACACAATATATAAACTACCTCAACACACACACACACACACACACACACACACACACACACACACACACACACACACACACACACACACACACACACACACACACACACACTTCATTAGATCAATGAACTGGAAAGGTCAGAGGCGACAGGTCAGGGAACCCTGAGGTCAAACCAGGTGCGGTGCGCGCGTGTGTGTGTGTGTGTGTGTGTGTGTGTGTGTGAGTATGTGTGTGTGTGAGTATGTGTGTGTGTGTGCGTGTGCGTGTGCATGTACTAGGTTGTGTATCCTGGAACTGAAAAGGCCACACACATTCACACACAGAGTGTCCATAGTCCAGCGAGAGCATGGCTTATCTAATAAAGCATCACAGAATATTTCATTATATGAAATTAGAGAGAGAGAGAGAGAGAGAGAGAGAGAGAGAGAGAGAGGGAGAGAGAGAGAACATTTCCCTTGGGCATCAGATTGGAAGACAATATACAAACACACACAGTAACAGTGAGCGTATGTGTGCATGTATGCTTGCTAGCTGCCATTGTGGGTATATGTGCATGTATGCTTGCTAGCTGCACAGTGAGCGTATGTGTGCATGTATGCTTGCTAGCTGCACAGTGAGAGTATGTGTGCATGTATGCTTGCTAGCTGCCATTGTGGGTATGTGTGCATGTATGCTTGCTAGCTGCCATTGTGGGTATGTGTGCATGTATGCTTGCTAGCTGCCATTGTGGGTATGTGTGCATGTATGCTTGCTAGCTACAGTGAGGGTATGTGTGAATGTATGCTTGCTAGCTGTACAGTGTGAGTATATGTGCATGTATGCTTGCTAGCTGCAATTGTGGTGTGGTGTATTTGTGATGTTTTGGAGATAATGTGGATAAGGATGAGAACGCAGACTAGAAAAGAACATCACTGTGCTGTGTCACTGAGCGGTGTAGTAGAGGCATGCCAGATAGCTAGTTTACACACACGTGTGTGTGTGTGTGTGTGTGTGTGTGTGTGTGTGTGTGTGTGTGTGTGTGTGTGTTTAGAGAGATATAGAGAGAGAGAGTTATCTACTCTTTCATATTTTACTCTCGACAGGGACACTCAGAGAGAAAATGGGGAGGGTCAAGACTACCAATTAGCCTAGAAACACACACACACACACACTTCAGCAAGCCCATTAACACACTTCCACAAATATACCCTTGCCCCCAGTAGATCAACAGAAATAAATCATCTTTTAAAGTGATTAAAGCAATTACAGGTACTTCTCACACACACACACACACACACACACACGGTGTACTACGTGTACAAGAAGGTGTAAAGGACTATATGTGCATGTTAAGCTGATTATAGTGTACATTATGTATATATCTGTACATAACGGTGTAAGTGTTTATGTAAGACAGTGTTTGTGCACGTGAATGAACTGGATGGGAGTGTGTGTGTCTACCTGAGCATGTGTGTTATGTATGCACAGTCTGGGCATGCTTTTGCGTGTGTGTGTGTCTGCAGTGTGTGTGTCTGCAGTGGAAGGAGTGCTAACCCACTCAAATTCTCTCTATCTCTCTCCCTCTCTCCCTCTTTCTCTCCCTCTCTCTCTCTTCCTCTCTCTCTCAAATTCAAATTCAAAAGTTGCATTATTGGCATGACAAATGAAAACTTGTATTGCCAAAGCAACTGGTAGAGAGACAAAACATACACATACTTTAAACAGATATACATTTGAGATTAGTGAACAATAGTACTTAGTTTTACATTTTACATCGGTTCATTGAATAGTATTATTGAGTTCATTGGGAGCAGTATGGGGACTGCCTGCATCTCTCTCTCTCTCTCTTTCAGTGTAGTCTAGTTAGCTGTAGTGGGTATACTGTGATGTAGTAGTTAGCTGTAGTGGGTATACTGTGATCAACCCCAAATGTTAAAACCTATCCTTGTCTATTTTAAGTGGGTATACTGAGATGGTGATGCTTTTTAAGTGGGTATACTGCGTAGTCCTGCGTATCACGTAGACTACACCACTGAATGTTTTTAAACAAATCTGTTAGAGAAAACCAGAGCCTTTATGTTGTGCGTAGACTACATTTTCAAATTCAAATTCAAAAGGAGCTTTATTAGCATGACCATGAGGTTGTACAGTATTGCCAAAGCATTTGGGTCATATACATCAAATAGGGAGGGTGGAGGGGGAAACACACAACACACATTTCACACAAACACACATTTCCCCCCCAAAATTCCATGGCTTCCTGGTCTGGTATCATTTAATCAGTGGGCACGTTCGATCGGATCAGCGCTGTGCAGATCTGGCTAAACGTACGGCATGTTTGTTTTAGCCAAATCTGTGCAGCGCTGCAAGATCAAACTTTAATTAAACTTCCCAGTCTGTCAGTGTCTCGCTCTTGTATTTACAATCTTACTTTCTCATCATTCACTCCTTACCTCTCTCTCTCTCTCTCTCTCTCTCTCTCTCTCTCGGAGTGAGAGATTAGAGCTAAAAGGATTAGCTCCTCCTGACCCCTCACCCCCTACACACCAGTACAACAGGGCAAACAAGGCACCAGCGACACAGAGGGAGGGAGAGACAGAGAGAGAGAGGGAGAGAGATGGAGAGAGAGAGAGAGAGAGATGGAGAGAGAGAGGTTTAACAAGAGAGGGAAGGGTAAGGGATGAAGGCAAAGAGAGAAGGGTATACATTTTAGCATGTATACTGTGTATATTCACACACACACACACAGCTCTCCATATACCAACTATCCTTCCATCCATTCTTCATAATTTCCCCTGCTTACCCTCTTACAAACAGTGGGACTCTCAGGTAGCAACCTTAGAATCTGCCAGAAAAATGGATTCACTCACACACACACACACACACACACACAGGAGCAGCTTAAATCAGTTCTGAGCCAAAGAAGTACTGACTTTCAAAAAGTGAGCGCTTTGTAACTGGCCTTGTAAGGTGTATTCTTGCTGAGCTATGAAGGCACATGCACAGACAAACACACACACACAGGCGTGCATGCACGCACGAACACACGCATACACACACACACACACACACACACACACACACACGCAAGCACACACACTAGGGCTGGGACAACGCGTCGACGTAATCGATGACGTCGACGCAAAATATGAGCGTCGATTCGTCAAGCATAACGTGTGCTGCTAAATATTTTAAATTTTACACCTTCAGTGTTTGACTAATCTGTGGCTGGGCACCATGAAATCAAAACCGGCCACCACACATTGATAGAACACATTGTTCTATGTTGTAGGCCTACTATTTTAAAGATAAGATAGGCCTAAATTAATT
>NW_027468695.1:15000-20000 GCF_046254945.1 Alosa pseudoharengus | reverse complement strand
TTTAATAACACATCAAGGGGGTCCTTGGCCAGAACCTAGTGGTATTTGGGGGGCCTTGTCGTGGAAAAGTTTGGGAACCCCTGACTGTGCAGCAGAATTGATGTAACATAACAGATAAACATCAGCCACTGCCATCGGTAAATGTTAGTCAACAGTCAACAAGGCTGATATTGGCTGATACTGATGCTGGCCGATATATCAGCACATCCTTAAATAAAGGAAGAATCATAACACTGAAAGGATGAGAAAGAACAGAAGCTTAGATAAGGAGAGGTGAAGATGGGGGGAGCAAAGGAGATAAACATAGAGAGAAAAAGGAGGAGAGAAAAGTAGAGAGGAAAAACAGGAAAGAGGAGGTGGTGGGAAAACGGGAACCCTCACACACAGATTCACACACACACAGAGAGGGAGGGAGAGAGAGAGAGAGGGAGAGAGAGAGAATGCACAGTTTTCTCTCTGTTCCTTATAAATTTGTCTCTAATATGTGATTGTATCTTCATTTGACAGATACCAGACAACTCACACTCATACACTTAGATTTGCACACACACACACACACACACACACACACACACACACCTCCTGCTCAGCCATCTTACCACCACAATATTACACTAAGCAGAAGCATAGGGTTTGGGTGGGCCACCTCATCTTTGAAACATGATACATGGGAAGTTTACATCACAAGCTTTTAACTACAAAACACACACACACACACACACACACACACACACACACACACACACACACAAACACACTAATAGCTTGATGATGGCCATTTGCCATCGATTGAGCTAAGCGTAGCTGCAACAGGGTCGGAGATAGAAGAGAGGGGAGAGGGCAAGAGAGGTATGCCGTGTTTACCGTGTATTTGAACACGGAGTTCTTTTAACTGTGCCGCTTAGAAATGCAACTAAACGCCACGCCGACCAAGCTCACTTGAACTGAACTGATACGCAGCGACAACAGGCAGGCAGGCGGCGTGTGTGTGTGTGTGTGTGTGTGTGTGTTGTGTGTGTGTGTGTGTGTGTGTGTGTGTGTGTTGTGTATGGACACAGGCAGGCAGGCGAAGCAGTGCAGGCGATAAAGCAGGAATTAGAGCAGCTTCATGTTCCGTGACTTGTAGAGATAATGCTTTCATTAGACCACCCCAGAGACAAGAGAGAGGCAGCAAAGCACACAACAGCCTGAGACACAACAGAGACATGGAGAGAGGGAGAGAGGGAGAGAGAGATGGAGAGAGATGGGAGAGATGGAGAGAGAGAGGGAGAGAGAGAGAGAGATGGGAGAGAGAGATAGTGAGAGAGAGAGAAGAGAGGGAGAGAGAGCAGAATAGGAGAAAGAGAGAGATAGGTAGAGATGAAAAGGGAGAAAGACAGATAAAAAGAAAAGAAGAGAGTGGAGGGGTGAATGGAGTGAGCAAGAGAGCAGAGGAGAGAGAGAGAGAGAGAAACAGGAAGATGATGAGAGGATGAAGAGGAGAGGAGGGAGAAAGAGAGAGAGAGCGACAAAAACAGAATCATCTGCAGAAACAACAGGACAGAGGGATGAGGAGGAGATAGAGTTAAACAAGAGATAAAAGAGAAGAATGAAGAAAGAAAGAGAAAAGAAAGAAAGAAAGAAAGGTTTGTGAGACTGAGGGTGGATTTACTGACGCAAATTGAGATGCGAAACATTGAGAATTCACACAACCTCCCACGAACCCTCTCCCACACACACATACACGCGCACACACACACACACACCAAACAACCATCCATATTTACAATCACACACACACAGCCATGCGCCTCTCCTCTCCCCATGATGCCGACACACCCTCCCACTGTCTGTACACACACACACACACACACACACACACACACACACACACACACACACACACACACACACACACACACACACACATCTCTGGTCAGCGTGATGGAGGCGTGAGGGAGAGGCTCATTCATATGGATGGCCAGGGAGCGCTGGCATTTACCAGCAGAGACTTTCCACCGCAGCCTCCAAATCTGCAGAGTGCCATCTCCACCACGCCAGCCAAGAGAGGGAGGAGGGAGAGAGGGACAGAGACAGGGAGGGAGAGAGAGAGTTATGGAGAGATAGGGGAGAGAGGGAGGGAGAGAGGGAGAGAAAGAATGGGGGGAAGGGAAAGAGACAGGATGGAAGAGGGAAAGAGAGAAAGAGGAAGGGAGAGAGTTAAGGCGAGATCGGGGAGAGAGGGAGAGAGAGAGTTAAGGGGAGATAGAGGAGAGAGGGAGAGAGAGAGAGTTAAGGAGGGATGGGGAGAGAGGGAGAGAGAGAGTTAAGGAGGGATGGAGGGAGGGAGAGGGAGAGACTGGGCAAGAATCAGACATTTAAAAAGCAAAAAGACTCAGGGAGAGATATGATAGTGAATGAGACAAAGAGAGATACAGAGATTTAAAAACATACAGATAGGAAGAGGAAGATAAAGAAATGATAAAGAGAAGGAGAGTGAGAGAGAGAGAGAGCGAGAGAGAGAGAGTGAGAGAGAGAGAACCAAACAATGCCAAAGAAATATCTTTTCTGTCACTATCTGACACAAGCCATCAGTGGACATGACACCCCCCTGTTGAGAGGCAGCTCTCCCAGCATACGGGACGAGAGCCTGACCAAAGCCCCCGTCTGACACAGGCCACACGTCTTCCTCACACACACACACACACACACGCGTCTTCCTCTCACACACACACACACACGCCACAGTGGTATACGGACGAGAGCCTGACCAAAGCCTCCGTCTGACACAGGCCACACGTCTTCCTCACACACACACACACACACACACACACACACACACGCACACGCCACAGTGGTATACGGGACGAGAGCCTGACCAAAGCCTCCGTCTGACACAGGCCACAGTGGTAAAAAAAAAGGACCATCACAGGACACACATCTTCCTCTCCTCTCTCTCTCTTCATCCTTCGTTTCTTTATCGCTTCCTCCCTCCCGCAGTCTCGAGCGCTGATGTACTGGTGCTGACAAATCTAAAAGGTTCGCCGTTTAATTATTCATGCGGAGATGAATGAACGCTTGACTCAGATCTATAATCGCAAATTACTTCCACCAAGAGGCTACATTCACACGTTCCTCTTGTACGAGATGCTTTCGGTTTGAAATTGAGATTGTGAAATGAAGGCGTCTTTCGCATGGACAGAACTGAATGGATTCGAATGTGTGGCCTAGATGTTTTGCATAAAGATTAAGTGGTTTATTATTGGTTGTTATCATGCACAAACAAACAAATAAATAAACAACGATGACTCACACTAACACCGCCAGTCCTCCCTAAACCCTTTATATGTGGGAAAACACGTCATGTATACCAGGCGAATACGCGCCGGATTTGGCGCAGATATGGCTCGGAGGCGGTAGACCTTAGTCAGTTCAGGGCCAGATCTGATTCACAGTATAGTGCCATGTGGTTAGCAACTACAAAACCTCGTTCTCATTTACAGTCTCAAAAACACACTGTGAAATATTGTCCACCATCTTGCTTTTTTTTTTTAAACACTGTCCAGATATTTGTTTGTCGAAAACAGTCTTTTTTTATTTAAAAACTGTTTTAAAATGGATGTTACTGTTACATATCAACTTGCACTTCAATCGGTCTGCCTCCACACACCAAAATCCCGGACCTTTTATAAGGCACCAGAGTGGGAGTGGCCCAATTAACCCATTAACAATTACAAACACCTGCAGACAGTTAGTCAGCTAATATGCGGGCAAGAACATGTGCAAAAGTGCACTGAATTAAAAACAGTGTCCTAAAACAGGGAAGATGTAGTTAGTATCTTCACACACACACAAATGCATGCAGACACACACACACAGATGCATGCAGACACACACGCACAGACTCGTACACAGATATGACTACCAAAGCATACAGAGATCCCTTCTCATGCTCATCCTGGGCTTCTCTCACAAGCATGCATGCACACTGCACGCACGAGCACACACACACACACACACACACACAAATGCCTAATTTGACATGCCATTAAAGCACTTCTGGAATTGAATTTGCTAGACAATTCCATGTTCCACCTTTCAGCAAGCCACACACACACACACACACACACACATTTCCCATTCTAATACTCCCTGCTTACTTAAATGGAATTGATTCGATGGGCAGCAATGGGCAACCAAAGATAAGGGCTGGTCAGTACAGCACTGTATTCAAACCTGACCCACTCATATCATATACACTGCAGGCACACATACACACAAACGCATCATTTGCACAATGACCCACACATCCACCCATACTTACTTGTGTTACTACAGAGTCTTACACACACTTACACACACACACACACACACACACTTACATGTGTTACTACAGAGTCTTACAAACTCACATGCACACGCACAGCTCTAGGATCGCATCATAACTGGGAGCACTTAAGGTTATCAGACTCTTACACAAGAGTGAGTTCTGACCTTCCCCCACTCACGCACATACACACACTCACACACACTCACACACACTCACACACACTCACACTCACTCACACTCACACACTCTCACACTCACACTACTCTCAGTCTGCTGCCACTCTCCAAGGTACTGAGAGGAAGGAAGCATTCGGAGAAATGGACTTACGATCAGTCAGTGAATTTGTACTATGACTGTCTCTGTGTGTGTGTGTGTGTGTGTGTGTGTGTGTGTGTGTGTGTGTGTGTATGTGTGTGTTTGTGTGCATTGGCAGACAGTGCACACTCAATCCCATTAGCTTTTACACAAAACACTGTGTCACTGCTATTTCAGGTGAGCTCTCTCCTACCTTCTGAGCACAAGCGTGTGTGTGTGTGTGTGTGTGTGTGTGTGTAAGAGAGGATTAGTGAGGTAATGACTGAGTGTGTGTGTAAGAAAGAGAATTAGTGAGTAAGTGAGTGAGTAACCGTGAGAGAGAGAGAGAGAGTGTATGTGTGTGTGTGTGTGTGTGTGTGTGTGTGTGTGTACATAA
>NW_027468695.1:0-5000 GCF_046254945.1 Alosa pseudoharengus | reverse complement strand
CACACACACACACACACACACACACACACACACACACTACAAGAGAGCTCCAGCTCATGTAATGAAACAAGACTGAATTATTCAAACACACTACACTCCTGAGAGGGAGGTAGAAGTGTGTGTGTGTGTGTGTGTGTGTGTGTGTGTGTGTGTGTGTGTGTGTGTATGTGTGTGTCAGAAGATGTGGAAAAAGGGCAGACGGAACCAAGGCTGACATTTACATCTTTCTGTATACAGTACATAAATATGTGTGTGTGTGTGTGTGTGTGTGTGTGTAAGAGGAGAGATTGAATGGCAGGTTAAGTCTGTATCTGAAAAAGATGATTGCAGCACCTGTGTGTGTGTATGTGTGCACATTCATTTGAATGTGTGTGTGTGTGTGTGTGTGTGTGTGTGTGTGTGTGTGTGACCTAGCTAGTTGCGTACACGGGTACACGTGTACACGTACACACACACACACACACAGTCTAGCATTTGAATAGTAAGACCAATCAAGAGAATGAAATACCGACAAGCAAAGCAGACAAAACACACTATTTAAAGGCACAGTCACCAATCCTGATAAAAGATTGTTGACATTTGATCTCAAAACAAATACACCCCCCCCCCTGTACACACACTGGACTGATAGCTAGGGGAACATGAGGACAAGCTTGTTAAATCTGATAGAAAGTGCAATGGAATATAACTAAAAACACACCTTTAAAAAGGAACACAGGAAATGAGCTCATTTGCCATCTACCCCATTTAGATAAGAGGACACACACCCTTCTCTCTGTGTGTGTAATGACGCAATCTGACACCGTTGGCCTAGCTTAGCAGCCGTGGCCTACTGGTTGGCGCTTCGGACTTGTAACCGAAGGGTTGCCGGTTCAAAACCCGACCAGTAGGCACGGCTGAAGTGCCCTTGAGCAAGGCACCTAACCCCTCACTGCTCCCCGAGCGCCGCTGTAGCAGGCAGCTCACTGCGCCGGGATTAGTGTGTGCTTCACCTTACTGTGTGTTCATTGTGTGCTGTGTGTGTTTCACTAATTCACGGATTGGGATAAATGCAGAGACCAAGTTTTCCTCACAGGATCAAAAGAGTATATACTATATACTTACTTAGCATAATTCACTGGATGTGGGATGCAGCAGTAAGCCTATAGTTAAAAGGGAACAACAACCTTTGAAACACAACCTCCAGTACCGAGGCGCATGTGAGACCGCATTTTAATGCCAGGTTTGTAAGCAACTGCTGATAGGTGAGAAATGGTCAAGACCAGATCCTATCTACCAGGAGTGAACAGGGAGATAGCCACTTTGGAATCCGTCCGTTTCTGCAGAAATGCATTGTGGGTATGTGTGAAATTTTAAGGGTATGAGTGAGTGGATCACTCGATTATTCACACTGGCTCATCCAGTCACTTAGGCTGGGTAAACCCAGCCCGATTTGCCAGCGATTTGATTTCGCTAAGGCTGGAAACCTCCAAATTGTTCTATCCTACTTTCATTACAAATCTGTAGGGACCAATCACAAACTGGCTTATCCACCTGGCGCACCCAGATCATTGGTCTGATTAGTTGAAGGACTATCCAATTGCCTACAGAGTCATTTGAACTATGGCCGTTGATCACGCCTCTTGTGCAGTAGAAAATACAGAGCAGACTTCCCAGACTAATGTTCAATCTTAAAAGATTGAGCTTGGTCTGGTGATAGCCAGGCTACCAGTCACTCTCACTACAGTAAACATCACTGTCACACACACACGCACACATATGCACACACACACACGCACACAGATATAAACACATATGCATACTTACACATATTACAGATTTTCTGCAGAATGATCCCCAGCATACTGTGTGTGTGTGTGTGTGTGTGTGTGTGTGTGTGTGGCTTGCTTGTTCATCTGATAGCAGCAGCAGTGTGTGTGTGTGTGTGTGTGTGTGTGTGTGTGTGTGTGTGTGTGTGTGTGGCTTACAGAGTGAACAGAGTCTCCTGCTCTCCCCACAGACACCACTGCGCTCAACGTAATCCTGGCTCTGGCTGTGCTAGGCTTACACACACACACACACGCACGCACTCAGATGCACACACACACACATACACACAGATACTATGCTCTCTAAAATGCTAGCAAGCACACCTCGGTCTCTCGCTCTAGCATGACCACAAACACATAGATACCACACTCTGAAAAACGCATGCATACACACATTGACATGCACATACCACACACACTCATACTGTATATATACCACACTCTGGAAAACACACACGTATGCTCAACAGGCATCCATCTTGCTCTCACACACAAAACGTGTGTTCATACCCACATACACACACACACACACACACACACACACACACACACACACACACACACACACACATTCACATCCACATTGATATTCCGCTCAGATAATTATAATCAGTTGAGACAAAAAGTAATTTACAACACACACACACACATACACACAAACACACACACACACAGAGAGAGAGAGAGAGTTAACAAAGGATGCGCAGTTGAGACACAAAGTCATTTACAACACACACACATACACCAGGTCCCTGCAAAAAAGCTGCAGTAATGATGAGGCTAAGTTATCAAGCTCCTCTACTGCCCCCAACACACACACACACACACACACACACACACACACACACTCTCCTCTACTCCGCCTCCTCCTACCCCCTCTCTCTCTGCCCCCCCCTCTCTCTCTGCCCCCCCCTCTCTCTCTGCCCCTGTCTCTCTGCCCCCCCCTCTCTCTCTCTCTCTCTGCCCCCCCCCTCTCTCTCTGCCTCCCCCCTCTCTCTCTCTGCCTCCCCCCCTCTCTCTCTCTCTGCCCCCCCCTCTCTCTATGCCCCCCCCTCTCTCTCTGCCCCCCCCCTCTCTCTCCCTCTCTGCCCCCCCCTCTCTCTCTGCCCCCCCCTCTCTCTCTGCCCCCCCCTTGCAAGTGATTGTGAATATTTACCATCACTAAGGTAACTCTATGAAGTTGTTAGGACATTTATTTTAGGCCCCTCTTTATCACCATTATAATCACCATCCTCCTCCTCCTCCTCATAATAACCATCATCATCATAATCCTCCTCCTCCTCCTCCTCCTCCTCATAATAACCATCACCATTATAATCACCATCCTCCTCCTCCTCCTCATAATAACCATCACCATTATAATCACCATCCTCCTCCTCCTCCTCCTAATAACCATCATCATCATCATCATCATCATCTTCTTCTCCCTCCTCCTCATAATAACCATCATCATCATAATCCTCCTCCTCCTCCTCCTAATAACCATCATCATCATCATCATCATCATCTTCTTCTTCCCCCTCCTCATAATAACCATCATCATCATCATCATCATCATCCTCCTCCTCCTCCTCCTCCTCATAATAACCATCATGTAGGAACAAAAAATGTCTATGGATCAGACAATCAAAGTCTCAGCCAGTCGAGAGTTGAGTCAGAAGTCTCAGAGAGCTTTATTCACGATACCGGAGACCTAAGCCGTGTCGCTAACAGACACAGTCTGATTGTTTAAAGAAAAGGCATACTTCTCATACCCTCCTGACAAGACAGACAAGACATGACATCTCCATTAATGGTACGCAAACCACTTTACGGCCTAGTTACTCAAGCAGTTGACCATATCTATAAGGTTGCATCCCCTAACGACCGACATCTGTGGAATCCAGTCAAGATTGACCCCAAGGCAGTAAATAAGGTCTGGGGCACCAGCCCGCTGGAGCAGAGGCCTGGCAGTCCTTCTCCAAGGCACAACACAAGCAGCATGACTTCACACACACCTTGAACATGGCATTCCACAGATGCTGGGCATAAATCTTTCCTTCTGTTCTCTGCCTACTGTTGCATTTCCATCTAACATGTCAAGTCAAGTCAAGTCAAGTTTATTTATATAGCGCATTTCATACACAGAGGTCATTCAATGTGCTTTACATAAACAAAACCAAACAATAATAACAAATAAAAGCATAGAAGGGCAATATAGTCAAAGAATAGTTAAAAGGTAAAGATCATAATAAAAAAGAAACATAAAACAAGGTAAAATCATTTGAAAATAAAGAATAATTAGTAAGCAAAACAAAGGCAAAAGTAGTAAAAAAAAGTAATAAAAGACAAAGTAGAATAATTATCAAGGCAGATTCAGAATTTGTTACTCGGCACAGTTAGCAGAAAGCATCTATGTTCACATGTGCACAGACAACACCAGAAGAGAAAAAGGAGGAATACAGCACACCCATATATGGTACTCATCTCTAAGGCTAAAAGTGTCTTACTAAAATCACCATCCTCCCCCTCCTCCTCCTCCTCATCATCATCCTCCTCCTCCTCCTCATAATAACCATCACCATCATCATCGTCATCATCATCATCCTCCTCCTCCTCCTCCTCCTCCTCCTCATCATCATCATCCTCCTCCTCCTCCTCCTCATAATAACCATCATCATCGTCATCGTCATCATCATCATCATCCTCCTCCTCCTCCTCCTCATCATCATCCTCCTCCTCCTCATAATAACCATCATCATCGTCATCGTCATCATCATCATCCTCCTCCTCCTCCTCCTCCTCCTCCTCATCACTGTCTCACATGGCGTATATCACATCTATCCCACTCACAGTCACTACACAGCAGGCCACCTACTGTACTGTATACTGCAGGAGGGCATCGCACACGCACACACCCTGTACCTCCATCTGGCCCAAGTCTCACTCTTACACACACAATTATACTGCAGCAGCAGCCCACAGAGCAACCCATACAGAAGGAGAGAGGGGGGAGAGAGAGTGAGAGAGAAAGAGAAGAATGAGAGTGAGAGTGAGACAGAGGAAAGTGAGAGAATGAGAGTGAGAGTGAGAGTGAGATAGAGAGAGAGAAGAGAGTGAAAGAGAGAGAAGGATGAGAGTGAGAGAGGAGAGAGAGAGAGTGAGAGAGGAGAGTGAGAGAGAGAGAAGGATGAGAGAGTGAGAGTGAGAGAG
>NW_027468694.1:0-30257 GCF_046254945.1 Alosa pseudoharengus | reverse complement strand
AACGTTTTGAGGGATCACATAGCCTATGTGCAATGTTGTGATATTATCAGTAGCCCTATGTGTAATTTGCTTTTGAGCAGGATCTTACAAGAACATTTCGAAATGAATGGAAAGACACAGTGAAGCCTATAGCCTAGGCTTGTTAGTGGTGAGTCTGTTATAGCCTATTTACTTGTATTGTAGCCTATGCAACGCTATTCTATTAAAATTCTATTATTCTAAACGTTGTGTGCTAGTTTATTCAACGGCTATGACCGCTATGTTCTTGCACTATTTCCCCCTTGATCATATTGATTCATGTATCCAAAAGGCTCGAAGGATGCTCTTTATTATATGGCAAAATAACGAATAAAAGTGAGGTGAGGTGCCCCCCCTGTCAGTGCTCATAGCCCCCCCACCAGTTGCTTTCTGGCGCCGACGCTGTGGATAGAACACCGAGCACTACATTAAACAGCGCTCCCGTAGCACAATGGACTAGACGTCGCTGAAGCATTGTGCCAGCGTCGCAGGTTGTAATCCTGCTTCATGACGTGACCACCGCGGTCTCCCGTTAATTTTACCGGTGTCCGGTAGCCTAGTCAATGCAATCGCGAATCGTGAGCGAGTGCAGGCCGGACAGGCGACCTCTTAAGAAGCCAATTGCGTGAATGTCTCTAATTGTTTGCTGTCTGTTTGTTGCCCTGTTTACTGAGGGCACTCATATTAACCACTGATATCAATTGCAACAGCCAGAGAAATACAAATCATTTTTTACGAGAAGGAGGCACTTTGGCCTACACACGCTACAGCGTCACAAGACTGTCATAATGGATAGAACACAGAGCACTACATTAAACAGCGCTCCCGTAGCACAATGGACTAGACGTCGCTGAAGCATTGTGCCAGCGTCGCAGGTTGTAATCCTGCTTCATGACGTGACCACCGCGGTCTCCCGTTAATTTTACCGGTGTCCGGTAGCCTAGTCAATGCAATCGCGAATCGTGAGCGAGTGCAGGCCGGACAGGCGACCTCTTAAGAAGCCAATTGCGTGAATGTCTCTAATTGTTTGCTGTCTGTTTGTTGCCCTGTTTACTGAGGGCACTCATATTAACCACTGATATCAATTGCAACAGCCAGAGAAATACAAATCATTTTTTACGAGAAGGAGGCACTTTGGCCTACACACGCTACAGCGTCACAAGACTGTCATAATGGATAGAACACAGAGCACTACATTAAACAGCGCTCCCGTAGCACAATGGACTAGACGTCGCTGAAGCATTGTGCCAGCGTCGCAGGTTGTAATCCTGCTTCATGACGTGACCACCGCGGTCTCCCGTTAATTTTACCGGTGTCCGGTAGCCTAGTCAATGCAATCGCGAATCGCGAGCGAGTGCAGGCGATCTCTTAAGAAGCCAATTGCGTGAATGTTTCTAATTGTTTGCTGTCTGTTTGTTGCCCTGTTTACTGAGGGCACTCATATTAACCACTGATATCAATTGCAACAGCCAGAGAAATACAAATCATTTTTTACTGAGAAGGAGGGCCTTTGGCCTGCACACGCTACAGCGTCACGAGACTGTCATAATGGATAGACAGCGTCGGCGTCAAGGGCGGGCCATAGGGGGCCAGGCCCGTCCAAACAGGCCAGTGTGCCCCCCCAACTGAGTTCTCTCCCTCACATAAAAAAATCTAAATATTATTATGCATGATTGAAATTAAATCCATATTGAACACTGATGTTGAACACTTACTACTCAAAATGAAACATGACATGTGTCAACTATGCTACTGTTGATTATGTGCGCAAACTGCGCGATGAAAAGGGATTCTGCACACTCGGACACCGTTGCAATGAGTGCCACCGATATATTTACCACGACTCCTGCAACGCCAAATGAGCATAAATCTCGATCAGTAGGGTTTTTAGACACTGCTGCATAAGAAATCCAGTAAAATGTCTCAAGATAGATCTGGGAATATAGGCCTAATGGAAAATACAAGGTTTTTCGTATGACCGCAGGATGACCCAAGCTGAATGCATGATCTGTTAATCTAAATTGCAGAAACCATAAAGGGCCAAACTGACATGTCGCATTTCCTATATTTTCCGATATTGTCCAGTGCTAATGATAAACTCGAGCAACGGAGATAGTGCTTTGGATCATGTAGGCTAGGACTACTTTAAGAATCGCCCTTTAGTGAGCGCAACACAGCACGGGTCTTAACCTGCTTTATCCAGAGGGAGACATTTTTGGAAGCAGTGACAAAAAGCCTATCATGGACCTGGCTGGGAAATGCGACAGTGGAGTCGGCATTCGTAGGCTATAGCCTGTCGCTGCAAGTACTTCTCCAAACTCAAAAACAGTAGACTTAAAAGTGGCAATAAAAGTGGACTGTCAGAGCAGCACAAAATACTAAGTCATGCCGAGTGTCCTGTTTCCTTTTAAACTTTCCATCACAGTTGGTGCATTTACCACTTCGTAAATGTGTTAGAATTTGTTCTGTAGGCTACTTTAAAGAACGTTTTGAGGGATCACATAGCCTATGTGCAATGTTGTGATATTATCAGTAGCCCTATGTGTAATTTGCTTTTGAGCAGGATCTTACAAGAACATTTCGAAATGAATGGAAAGACACAGTGAAGCCTATAGCCTAGGCTTGTTAGTGGTGAGTCTGTTATAGCCTATTTACTTGTATTGTAGCCTATGCAACGCTATTCTATTAAAATTCTATTATTCTAAACGTTGTGTGCTAGTTTATTCAACGGCTATGACCGCTATGTTCTTGCACTATTTCCCCCTTGATCATATTGATTCATGTATCCAAAAGGCTCGAAGGATGCTCTTTATTATATGGCAAAATAACGAATAAAAGTGAGGTGAGGTGCCCCCCCTGTCAGTGCTCATAGCCCCCCCACCAGTTGCTTTCTGGCGCCGACGCTGTGGATAGAACACCGAGCACTACATTAAACAGCGCTCCCGTAGCACAATGGACTAGACGTCGCTGAAGCATTGTGCCAGCGTCGCAGGTTGTAATCCTGCTTCATGACGTGACCACCGCGGTCTCCCGTTAATTTTACCGGTGTCCGGTAGCCTAGTCAATGCAATCGCGAATCGTGAGCGAGTGCAGGCCGGACAGGCGACCTCTTAAGAAGCCAATTGCGTGAATGTCTCTAATTGTTTGCTGTCTGTTTGTTGCCCTGTTTACTGAGGGCACTCATATTAACCACTGATATCAATTGCAACAGCCAGAGAAATACAAATCATTTTTTACGAGAAGGAGGCACTTTGGCCTACACACGCTACAGCGTCACAAGACTGTCATAATGGATAGAACACAGAGCACTACATTAAACAGCGCTCCCGTAGCACAATGGACTAGACGTCGCTGAAGCATTGTGCCAGCGTCGCAGGTTGTAATCCTGCTTCATGACGTGACCACCGCGGTCTCCCGTTAATTTTACCGGTGTCCGGTAGCCTAGTCAATGCAATCGCGAATCGTGAGCGAGTGCAGGCCGGACAGGCGACCTCTTAAGAAGCCAATTGCGTGAATGTCTCTAATTGTTTGCTGTCTGTTTGTTGCCCTGTTTACTGAGGGCACTCATATTAACCACTGATATCAATTGCAACAGCCAGAGAAATACAAATCATTTTTTACGAGAAGGAGGCACTTTGGCCTACACACGCTACAGCGTCACAAGACTGTCATAATGGATAGAACACAGAGCACTACATTAAACAGCGCTCCCGTAGCACAATGGACTAGACGTCGCTGAAGCATTGTGCCAGCGTCGCAGGTTGTAATCCTGCTTCATGACGTGACCACCGCGGTCTCCCGTTAATTTTACCGGTGTCCGGTAGCCTAGTCAATGCAATCGCGAATCGCGAGCGAGTGCAGGCGATCTCTTAAGAAGCCAATTGCGTGAATGTTTCTAATTGTTTGCTGTCTGTTTGTTGCCCTGTTTACTGAGGGCACTCATATTAACCACTGATATCAATTGCAACAGCCAGAGAAATACAAATCATTTTTTACTGAGAAGGAGGGCCTTTGGCCTGCACACGCTACAGCGTCACGAGACTGTCATAATGGATAGACAGCGTCGGCGTCAAGGGCGGGCCATAGGGGGCCAGGCCCGTCCAAACAGGCCAGTGTGCCCCCCCAACTGAGTTCTCTCCCTCACATAAAAAAATCTAAATATTATTATGCATGATTGAAATTAAATCCATATTGAACACTGATGTTGAACACTTACTACTCAAAATGAAACATGACATGTGTCAACTATGCTACTGTTGATTATGTGCGCAAACTGCGCGATGAAAAGGGATTCTGCACACTCGGACACCGTTGCAATGAGTGCCACCGATATATTTACCACGACTCCTGCAACGCCAAATGAGCATAAATCTCGATCAGTAGGGTTTTTAGACACTGCTGCATAAGAAATCCAGTAAAATGTCTCAAGATAGATCTGGGAATATAGGCCTAATGGAAAATACAAGGTTTTTCGTATGACCGCAGGATGACCCAAGCTGAATGCATGATCTGTTAATCTAAATTGCAGAAACCATAAAGGGCCAAACTGACATGTCGCATTTCCTATATTTTCCGATATTGTCCAGTGCTAATGATAAACTCGAGCAACGGAGATAGTGCTTTGGATCATGTAGGCTAGGACTACTTTAAGAATCGCCCTTTAGTGAGCGCAACACAGCACGGGTCTTAACCTGCTTTATCCAGAGGGAGACATTTTTGGAAGCAGTGACAAAAAGCCTATCATGGACCTGGCTGGGAAATGCGACAGTGGAGTCGGCATTCGTAGGCTATAGCCTGTCGCTGCAAGTACTTCTCCAAACTCAAAAACAGTAGACTTAAAAGTGGCAATAAAAGTGGACTGTCAGAGCAGCACAAAATACTAAGTCATGCCGAGTGTCCTGTTTCCTTTTAAACTTTCCATCACAGTTGGTGCATTTACCACTTCGTAAATGTGTTAGAATTTGTTCTGTAGGCTACTTTAAAGAACGTTTTGAGGGATCACATAGCCTATGTGCAATGTTGTGATATTATCAGTAGCCCTATGTGTAATTTGCTTTTGAGCAGGATCTTACAAGAACATTTCGAAATGAATGGAAAGACACAGTGAAGCCTATAGCCTAGGCTTGTTAGTGGTGAGTCTGTTATAGCCTATTTACTTGTATTGTAGCCTATGCAACGCTATTCTATTAAAATTCTATTATTCTAAACGTTGTGTGCTAGTTTATTCAACGGCTATGACCGCTATGTTCTTGCACTATTTCCCCCTTGATCATATTGATTCATGTATCCAAAAGGCTCGAAGGATGCTCTTTATTATATGGCAAAATAACGAATAAAAGTGAGGTGAGGTGCCCCCCCTGTCAGTGCTCATAGCCCCCCCACCAGTTGCTTTCTGGCGCCGACGCTGTGGATAGAACACCGAGCACTACATTAAACAGCGCTCCCGTAGCACAATGGACTAGACGTCGCTGAAGCATTGTGCCAGCGTCGCAGGTTGTAATCCTGCTTCATGACGTGACCACCGCGGTCTCCCGTTAATTTTACCGGTGTCCGGTAGCCTAGTCAATGCAATCGCGAATCGTGAGCGAGTGCAGGCCGGACAGGCGACCTCTTAAGAAGCCAATTGCGTGAATGTCTCTAATTGTTTGCTGTCTGTTTGTTGCCCTGTTTACTGAGGGCACTCATATTAACCACTGATATCAATTGCAACAGCCAGAGAAATACAAATAATTTTTTACGAGAAGGAGGCACTTTGGCCTACACACGCTACAGCGTCACAAGACTGTCATAATGGATAGAACACAGAGCACTACATTAAACAGCGCTCCCGTAGCACAATGGACTAGACGTCGCTGAAGCATTGTGCCAGCGTCGCAGGTTGTAATCCTGCTTCATGACGTGACCACCGCGGTCTCCCGTTAATTTTACCGGTGTCCGGTAGCCTAGTCAATGCAATCGCGAATCGTGAGCGAGTGCAGGCCGGACAGGCGACCTCTTAAGAAGCCAATTGCGTGAATGTCTCTAATTGTTTGCTGTCTGTTTGTTGCCCTGTTTACTGAGGGCACTCATATTAACCACTGATATCAATTGCAACAGCCAGAGAAATACAAATCATTTTTTACGAGAAGGAGGCACTTTGGCCTACACACGCTACAGCGTCACAAGACTGTCATAATGGATAGAACACAGAGCACTACATTAAACAGCGCTCCCGTAGCACAATGGACTAGACGTCGCTGAAGCATTGTGCCAGCGTCGCAGGTTGTAATCCTGCTTCATGACGTGACCACCGCGGTCTCCCGTTAATTTTACCGGTGTCCGGTAGCCTAGTCAATGCAATCGCGAATCGCGAGCGAGTGCAGGCGATCTCTTAAGAAGCCAATTGCGTGAATGTTTCTAATTGTTTGCTGTCTGTTTGTTGCCCTGTTTACTGAGGGCACTCATATTAACCACTGATATCAATTGCAACAGCCAGAGAAATAAAAATCATTTTTTACTGAGAAGGAGGGCCTTTGGCCTGCACACGCTACAGCGTCACGAGACTGTCATAATGGATAGACAGCGTCGGCGTCAAGGGCGGGCCATAGGGGGCCAGGCCCGTCCAAACAGGCCAGTGTGCCCCCCCAACTGAGTTCTCTCCCTCACATAAAAAAATCTAAATATTATTATGCATGATTGAAATTAAATCCATATTGAACACTGATGTTGAACACTTACTACTCAAAATGAAACATGACATGTGTCAACTATGCTACTGTTGATTATGTGCGCAAACTGCGCGATGAAAAGGGATTCTGCACACTCGGACACCGTTGCAATGAGTGCCACCGATATATTTACCACGACTCCTGCAACGCCAAATGAGCATAAATCTCGATCAGTAGGGTTTTTAGACACTGCTGCATAAGAAATCCAGTAAAATGTCTCAAGATAGATCTGGGAATATAGGCCTAATGGAAAATACAAGGTTTTTCGTATGACCGCAGGATGACCCAAGCTGAATGCATGATCTGTTAATCTAAATTGCAGAAACCATAAAGGGCCAAACTGACATGTCGCATTTCCTATATTTTCCGATATTGTCCAGTGCTAATGATAAACTCGAGCAACGGAGATAGTGCTTTGGATCATGTAGGCTAGGACTACTTTAAGAATCGCCCTTTAGTGAGCGCAACACAGCACGGGTCTTAACCTGCTTTATCCAGAGGGAGACATTTTTGGAAGCAGTGACAAAAAGCCTATCATGGACCTGGCTGGGAAATGCGACAGTGGAGTCGGCATTCGTAGGCTATAGCCTGTCGCTGCAAGTACTTCTCCAAACTCAAAAACAGTAGACTTAAAAGTGGCAATAAAAGTGGACTGTCAGAGCAGCACAAAATACTAAGTCATGCCGAGTGTCCTGTTTCCTTTTAAACTTTCCATCACAGTTGGTGCATTTACCACTTCGTAAATGTGTTAGAATTTGTTCTGTAGGCTACTTTAAAGAACGTTTTGAGGGATCACATAGCCTATGTGCAATGTTGTGATATTATCAGTAGCCCTATGTGTAATTTGCTTTTGAGCAGGATCTTACAAGAACATTTCGAAATGAATGGAAAGACACAGTGAAGCCTATAGCCTAGGCTTGTTAGTGGTGAGTCTGTTATAGCCTATTTACTTGTATTGTAGCCTATGCAACGCTATTCTATTAAAATTCTATTATTCTAAACGTTGTGTGCTAGTTTATTCAACGGCTATGACCGCTATGTTCTTGCACTATTTCCCCCTTGATCATATTGATTCATGTATCCAAAAGGCTCGAAGGATGCTCTTTATTATATGGCAAAATAACGAATAAAAGTGAGGTGAGGTGCCCCCCCTGTCAGTGCTCATAGCCCCCCCACCAGTTGCTTTCTGGCGCCGACGCTGTGGATAGAACACAGAGCACTACATTAAACAGCGCTCCCGTAGCACAATGGACTAGACGTCGCTGAAGCATTGTGCCAGCGTCGCAGGTTGTAATCCTGCTTCATGACGTGACCACCGCGGTCTCCCGTTAATTTTACCGGTGTCCGGTAGCCTAGTCAATGCAATCGCGAATCGTGAGCGAGTGCAGGCCGGACAGGCGACCTCTTAAGAAGCCAATTGCGTGAATGTCTCTAATTGTTTGCTGTCTGTTTGTTGCCCTGTTTACTGAGGGCACTCATATTAACCACTGATATCAATTGCAACAGCCAGAGAAATACAAATCATTTTTTACGAGAAGGAGGCACTTTGGCCTACACACGCTACAGCGTCACAAGACTGTCATAATGGATAGAACACAGAGCACTACATTAAACAGCGCTCCCGTAGCACAATGGACTAGACGTCGCTGAAGCATTGTGCCAGCGTCGCAGGTTGTAATCCTGCTTCATGACGTGACCACCGCGGTCTCCCGTTAATTTTACCGGTGTCCGGTAGCCTAGTCAATGCAATCGCGAATCGTGAGCGAGTGCAGGCCGGACAGGCGACCTCTTAAGAAGCCAATTGCGTGAATGTCTCTAATTGTTTGCTGTCTGTTTGTTGCCCTGTTTACTGAGGGCACTCATATTAACCACTGATATCAATTGCAACAGCCAGAGAAATACAAATCATTTTTTACGAGAAGGAGGCACTTTGGCCTACACACGCTACAGCGTCACAAGACTGTCATAATGGATAGAACACATAGCACTACATTAAACAGCGCTCCCGTAGCACAATGGACTAGACGTCGCTGAAGCATTGTGCCAGCGTCGCAGGTTGTAATCCTGCTTCATGACGTGACCACCGCGGTCTCCCGTTAATTTTACCGGTGTCCGGTAGCCTAGTCAATGCAATCGCGAATCGCGAGCGAGTGCAGGCGATCTCTTAAGAAGCCAATTGCGTGAATGTTTCTAATTGTTTGCTGTCTGTTTGTTGCCCTGTTTACTGAGGGCACTCATATTAACCACTGATATCAATTGCAACAGCCAGAGAAATAAAAATCATTTTTTACTGAGAAGGAGGGCCTTTGGCCTGCACACGCTACAGCGTCACGAGACTGTCATAATGGATAGACAGCGTCGGCGTCAAGGGCGGGCCATAGGGGGCCAGGCCCGTCCAAACAGGCCAGTGTGCCCCCCCAACTGAGTTCTCTCCCTCACATAAAAAAATCTAAATATTATTATGCATGATTGAAATTAAATCCATATTGAACACTGATGTTGAACACTTACTACTCAAAATGAAACATGACATGTGTCAACTATGCTACTGTTGATTATGTGCGCAAACTGCGCGATGAAAAGGGATTCTGCACACTCGGACACCGTTGCAATGAGTGCCACCGATATATTTACCACGACTCCTGCAACGCCAAATGAGCATAAATCTCGATCAGTAGGGTTTTTAGACACTGCTGCATAAGAAATCCAGTAAAATGTCTCAAGATAGATCTGGGAATATAGGCCTAATGGAAAATACAAGGTTTTTCGTATGACCGCAGGATGACCCAAGCTGAATGCATGATCTGTTAATCTAAATTGCAGAAACCATAAAGGGCCAAACTGACATGTCGCATTTCCTATATTTTCCGATATTGTCCAGTGCTAATGATAAACTCGAGCAACGGAGATAGTGCTTTGGATCATGTAGGCTAGGACTACTTTAAGAATCGCCCTTTAGTGAGCGCAACACAGCACGGGTCTTAACCTGCTTTATCCAGAGGGAGACATTTTTGGAAGCAGTGACAAAAAGCCTATCATGGACCTGGCTGGGAAATGCGACAGTGGAGTCGGCATTCGTAGGCTATAGCCTGTCGCTGCAAGTACTTCTCCAAACTCAAAAACAGTAGACTTAAAAGTGGCAATAAAAGTGGACTGTCAGAGCAGCACAAAATACTAAGTCATGCCGAGTGTCCTGTTTCCTTTTAAACTTTCCATCACAGTTGGTGCATTTACCACTTCGTAAATGTGTTAGAATTTGTTCTGTAGGCTACTTTAAAGAACGTTTTGAGGGATCACATAGCCTATGTGCAATGTTGTGATATTATCAGTAGCCCTATGTGTAATTTGCTTTTGAGCAGGATCTTACAAGAACATTTCGAAATGAATGGAAAGACACAGTGAAGCCTATAGCCTAGGCTTGTTAGTGGTGAGTCTGTTATAGCCTATTTACTTGTATTGTAGCCTATGCAACGCTATTCTATTAAAATTCTATTATTCTAAACGTTGTGTGCTAGTTTATTCAACGGCTATGACCGCTATGTTCTTGCACTATTTCCCCCTTGATCATATTGATTCATGTATCCAAAAGGCTCGAAGGATGCTCTTTATTATATGGCAAAATAACGAATAAAAGTGAGGTGAGGTGCCCCCCCTGTCAGTGCTCATAGCCCCCCCACCAGTTGCTTTCTGGCGCCGACGCTGTGGATAGAACACAGAGCACTACATTAAACAGCGCTCCCGTAGCACAATGGACTAGACGTCGCTGAAGCATTGTGCCAGCGTCGCAGGTTGTAATCCTGCTTCATGACGTGACCACCGCGGTCTCCCGTTAATTTTACCGGTGTCCGGTAGCCTAGTCAATGCAATCGCGAATCGTGAGCGAGTGCAGGCCGGACAGGCGACCTCTTAAGAAGCCAATTGCGTGAATGTCTCTAATTGTTTGCTGTCTGTTTGTTGCCCTGTTTACTGAGGGCACTCATATTAACCACTGATATCAATTGCAACAGCCAGAGAAATACAAATCATTTTTTACGAGAAGGAGGCACTTTGGCCTACACACGCTACAGCGTCACAAGACTGTCATAATGGATAGAACACAGAGCACTACATTAAACAGCGCTCCCGTAGCACAATGGACTAGACGTCGCTGAAGCATTGTGCCAGCGTCGCAGGTTGTAATCCTGCTTCATGACGTGACCACCGCGGTCTCCCGTTAATTTTACCGGTGTCCGGTAGCCTAGTCAATGCAATCGCGAATCGTGAGCGAGTGCAGGCCGGACAGGCGACCTCTTAAGAAGCCAATTGCGTGAATGTCTCTAATTGTTTGCTGTCTGTTTGTTGCCCTGTTTACTGAGGGCACTCATATTAACCACTGATATCAATTGCAACAGCCAGAGAAATACAAATCATTTTTTACGAGAAGGAGGCACTTTGGCCTACACACGCTACAGCGTCACAAGACTGTCATAATGGATAGAACACAGAGCACTACATTAAACAGCGCTCCCGTAGCACAATGGACTAGACGTCGCTGAAGCATTGTGCCAGCGTCGCAGGTTGTAATCCTGCTTCATGACGTGACCACCGCGGTCTCCCGTTAATTTTACCGGTGTCCGGTAGCCTAGTCAATGCAATCGCGAATCGCGAGCGAGTGCAGGCGATCTCTTAAGAAGCCAATTGCGTGAATGTTTCTAATTGTTTGCTGTCTGTTTGTTGCCCTGTTTACTGAGGGCACTCATATTAACCACTGATATCAATTGCAACAGCCAGAGAAATAAAAATCATTTTTTACTGAGAAGGAGGGCCTTTGGCCTGCACACGCTACAGCGTCACGAGACTGTCATAATGGATAGACAGCGTCGGCGTCAAGGGCGGGCCATAGGGGGCCAGGCCCGTCCAAACAGGCCAGTGTGCCCCCCCAACTGAGTTCTCTCCCTCACATAAAAAAATCTAAATATTATTATGCATGATTGAAATTAAATCCATATTGAACACTGATGTTGAACACTTACTACTCAAAATGAAACATGACATGTGTCAACTATGCTACTGTTGATTATGTGCGCAAACTGCGCGATGAAAAGGGATTCTGCACACTCGGACACCGTTGCAATGAGTGCCACCGATATATTTACCACGACTCCTGCAACGCCAAATGAGCATAAATCTCGATCAGTAGGGTTTTTAGACACTGCTGCATAAGAAATCCAGTAAAATGTCTCAAGATAGATCTGGGAATATAGGCCTAATGGAAAATACAAGGTTTTTCGTATGACCGCAGGATGACCCAAGCTGAATGCATGATCTGTTAATCTAAATTGCAGAAACCATAAAGGGCCAAACTGACATGTCGCATTTCCTATATTTTCCGATATTGTCCAGTGCTAATGATAAACTCGAGCAACGGAGATAGTGCTTTGGATCATGTAGGCTAGGACTACTTTAAGAATCGCCCTTTAGTGAGCGCAACACAGCACGGGTCTTAACCTGCTTTATCCAGAGGGAGACATTTTTGGAAGCAGTGACAAAAAGCCTATCATGGACCTGGCTGGGAAATGCGACAGTGGAGTCGGCATTCGTAGGCTATAGCCTGTCGCTGCAAGTACTTCTCCAAACTCAAAAACAGTAGACTTAAAAGTGGCAATAAAAGTGGACTGTCAGAGCAGCACAAAATACTAAGTCATGCCGAGTGTCCTGTTTCCTTTTAAACTTTCCATCACAGTTGGTGCATTTACCACTTCGTAAATGTGTTAGAATTTGTTCTGTAGGCTACTTTAAAGAACGTTTTGAGGGATCACATAGCCTATGTGCAATGTTGTGATATTATCAGTAGCCCTATGTGTAATTTGCTTTTGAGCAGGATCTTACAAGAACATTTCGAAATGAATGGAAAGACACAGTGAAGCCTATAGCCTAGGCTTGTTAGTGGTGAGTCTGTTATAGCCTATTTACTTGTATTGTAGCCTATGCAACGCTATTCTATTAAAATTCTATTATTCTAAACGTTGTGTGCTAGTTTATTCAACGGCTATGACCGCTATGTTCTTGCACTATTTCCCCCTTGATCATATTGATTCATGTATCCAAAAGGCTCGAAGGATGCTCTTTATTATATGGCAAAATAACGAATAAAAGTGAGGTGAGGTGCCCCCCCTGTCAGTGCTCATAGCCCCCCCACCAGTTGCTTTCTGGCGCCGACGCTGTGGATAGAACACAGAGCACTACATTAAACAGCGCTCCCGTAGCACAATGGACTAGACGTCGCTGAAGCATTGTGCCAGCGTCGCAGGTTGTAATCCTGCTTCATGACGTGACCACCGCGGTCTCCCGTTAATTTTACCGGTGTCCGGTAGCCTAGTCAATGCAATCGCGAATCGTGAGCGAGTGCAGGCCGGACAGGCGACCTCTTAAGAAGCCAATTGCGTGAATGTCTCTAATTGTTTGCTGTCTGTTTGTTGCCCTGTTTACTGAGGGCACTCATATTAACCACTGATATCAATTGCAACAGCCAGAGAAATACAAATCATTTTTTACGAGAAGGAGGCACTTTGGCCTACACACGCTACAGCGTCACAAGACTGTCATAATGGATAGAACACAGAGCACTACATTAAACAGCGCTCCCGTAGCACAATGGACTAGACGTCGCTGAAGCATTGTGCCAGCGTCGCAGGTTGTAATCCTGCTTCATGACGTGACCACCGCGGTCTCCCGTTAATTTTACCGGTGTCCGGTAGCCTAGTCAATGCAATCGCGAATCGTGAGCGAGTGCAGGCCGGACAGGCGACCTCTTAAGAAGCCAATTGCGTGAATGTCTCTAATTGTTTGCTGTCTGTTTGTTGCCCTGTTTACTGAGGGCACTCATATTAACCACTGATATCAATTGCAACAGCCAGAGAAATACAAATCATTTTTTACGAGAAGGAGGCACTTTGGCCTACACACGCTACAGCGTCACAAGACTGTCATAATGGATAGAACACAGAGCACTACATTAAACAGCGCTCCCGTAGCACAATGGACTAGACGTCGCTGAAGCATTGTGCCAGCGTCGCAGGTTGTAATCCTGCTTCATGACGTGACCACCGCGGTCTCCCGTTAATTTTACCGGTGTCCGGTAGCCTAGTCAATGCAATCGCGAATCGCGAGCGAGTGCAGGCGATCTCTTAAGAAGCCAATTGCGTGAATGTTTCTAATTGTTTGCTGTCTGTTTGTTGCCCTGTTTACTGAGGGCACTCATATTAACCACTGATATCAATTGCAACAGCCAGAGAAATAAAAATCATTTTTTACTGAGAAGGAGGGCCTTTGGCCTGCACACGCTACAGCGTCACGAGACTGTCATAATGGATAGACAGCGTCGGCGTCAAGGGCGGGCCATAGGGGGCCAGGCCCGTCCAAACAGGCCAGTGTGCCCCCCCAACTGAGTTCTCTCCCTCACATAAAAAAATCTAAATATTATTATGCATGATTGAAATTAAATCCATATTGAACACTGATGTTGAACACTTACTACTCAAAATGAAACATGACATGTGTCAACTATGCTACTGTTGATTATGTGCGCAAACTGCGCGATGAAAAGGGATTCTGCACACTCGGACACCGTTGCAATGAGTGCCACCGATATATTTACCACGACTCCTGCAACGCCAAATGAGCATAAATCTCGATCAGTAGGGTTTTTAGACACTGCTGCATAAGAAATCCAGTAAAATGTCTCAAGATAGATCTGGGAATATAGGCCTAATGGAAAATACAAGGTTTTTCGTATGACCGCAGGATGACCCAAGCTGAATGCATGATCTGTTAATCTAAATTGCAGAAACCATAAAGGGCCAAACTGACATGTCGCATTTCCTATATTTTCCGATATTGTCCAGTGCTAATGATAAACTCGAGCAACGGAGATAGTGCTTTGGATCATGTAGGCTAGGACTACTTTAAGAATCGCCCTTTAGTGAGCGCAACACAGCACGGGTCTTAACCTGCTTTATCCAGAGGGAGACATTTTTGGAAGCAGTGACAAAAAGCCTATCATGGACCTGGCTGGGAAATGCGACAGTGGAGTCGGCATTCGTAGGCTATAGCCTGTCGCTGCAAGTACTTCTCCAAACTCAAAAACAGTAGACTTAAAAGTGGCAATAAAAGTGGACTGTCAGAGCAGCACAAAATACTAAGTCATGCCGAGTGTCCTGTTTCCTTTTAAACTTTCCATCACAGTTGGTGCATTTACCACTTCGTAAATGTGTTAGAATTTGTTCTGTAGGCTACTTTAAAGAACGTTTTGAGGGATCACATAGCCTATGTGCAATGTTGTGATATTATCAGTAGCCCTATGTGTAATTTGCTTTTGAGCAGGATCTTACAAGAACATTTCGAAATGAATGGAAAGACACAGTGAAGCCTATAGCCTAGGCTTGTTAGTGGTGAGTCTGTTATAGCCTATTTACTTGTATTGTAGCCTATGCAACGCTATTCTATTAAAATTCTATTATTCTAAACGTTGTGTGCTAGTTTATTCAACGGCTATGACCGCTATGTTCTTGCACTATTTCCCCCTTGATCATATTGATTCATGTATCCAAAAGGCTCGAAGGATGCTCTTTATTATATGGCAAAATAACGAATAAAAGTGAGGTGAGGTGCCCCCCCTGTCAGTGCTCATAGCCCCCCCACCAGTTGCTTTCTGGCGCCGACGCTGTGGATAGAACACAGAGCACTACATTAAACAGCGCTCCCGTAGCACAATGGACTAGACGTCGCTGAAGCATTGTGCCAGCGTCGCAGGTTGTAATCCTGCTTCATGACGTGACCACCGCGGTCTCCCGTTAATTTTACCGGTGTCCGGTAGCCTAGTCAATGCAATCGCGAATCGTGAGCGAGTGCAGGCCGGACAGGCGACCTCTTAAGAAGCCAATTGCGTGAATGTCTCTAATTGTTTGCTGTCTGTTTGTTGCCCTGTTTACTGAGGGCACTCATATTAACCACTGATATCAATTGCAACAGCCAGAGAAATACAAATCATTTTTTACGAGAAGGAGGCACTTTGGCCTACACACGCTACAGCGTCACAAGACTGTCATAATGGATAGAACACAGAGCACTACATTAAACAGCGCTCCCGTAGCACAATGGACTAGACGTCGCTGAAGCATTGTGCCAGCGTCGCAGGTTGTAATCCTGCTTCATGACGTGACCACCGCGGTCTCCCGTTAATTTTACCGGTGTCCGGTAGCCTAGTCAATGCAATCGCGAATCGTGAGCGAGTGCAGGCCGGACAGGCGACCTCTTAAGAAGCCAATTGCGTGAATGTCTCTAATTGTTTGCTGTCTGTTTGTTGCCCTGTTTACTGAGGGCACTCATATTAACCACTGATATCAATTGCAACAGCCAGAGAAATACAAATCATTTTTTACGAGAAGGAGGCCACTTTGGCCTACACACGCTACAGCGTCACAAGACTGTCATAATGGATAGAACACAGAGCCACTACATTAAACAGCGCTCCCGTAGCACAATGGACTAGACGTCGCTGAAGCATTGTGCCAGCGTCGCAGGTTGTAATCCTGCTTCATGACGTGACCACCGCGGTCTCCCGTTAATTTTACCGGTGTCCGGTAGCCTAGTCAATGCAATCGCGAATCGCGAGCGAGTGCAGGCGATCTCTTAAGAAGCCAATTGCGTGAATGTTTCTAATTGTTTGCTGTCTGTTTGTTGCCCTGTTTACTGAGGGCACTCATATTAACCACTGATATCAATTGCAACAGCCAGAGAAATAAAAATCATTTTTTACTGAGAAGGAGGGCCTTTGGCCTGCACACGCTACAGCGTCACGAGACTGTCATAATGGATAGACAGCGTCGGCGTCAAGGGCGGGCCATAGGGGGCCAGGCCCGTCCAAACAGGCCAGTGTGCCCCCCCAACTGAGTTCTCTCCCTCACATAAAAAAATCTAAATATTATTATGCATGATTGAAATTAAATCCATATTGAACACTGATGTTGAACACTTACTACTCAAAATGAAACATGACATGTGTCAACTATGCTACTGTTGATTATGTGCGCAAACTGCGCGATGAAAAGGGATTCTGCACACTCGGACACCGTTGCAATGAGTGCCACCGATATATTTACCACGACTCCTGCAACGCCAAATGAGCATAAATCTCGATCAGTAGGGTTTTTAGACACTGCTGCATAAGAAATCCAGTAAAATGTCTCAAGATAGATCTGGGAATATAGGCCTAATGGAAAATACAAGGTTTTTCGTATGACCGCAGGATGACCCAAGCTGAATGCATGATCTGTTAATCTAAATTGCAGAAACCATAAAGGGCCAAACTGACATGTCGCATTTCCTATATTTTCCGATATTGTCCAGTGCTAATGATAAACTCGAGCAACGGAGATAGTGCTTTGGATCATGTAGGCTAGGACTACTTTAAGAATCGCCCTTTAGTGAGCGCAACACAGCACGGGTCTTAACCTGCTTTATCCAGAGGGAGACATTTTTGGAAGCAGTGACAAAAAGCCTATCATGGACCTGGCTGGGAAATGCGACAGTGGAGTCGGCATTCGTAGGCTATAGCCTGTCGCTGCAAGTACTTCTCCAAACTCAAAAACAGTAGACTTAAAAGTGGCAATAAAAGTGGACTGTCAGAGCAGCACAAAATACTAAGTCATGCCGAGTGTCCTGTTTCCTTTTAAACTTTCCATCACAGTTGGTGCATTTACCACTTCGTAAATGTGTTAGAATTTGTTCTGTAGGCTACTTTAAAGAACGTTTTGAGGGATCACATAGCCTATGTGCAATGTTGTGATATTATCAGTAGCCCTATGTGTAATTTGCTTTTGAGCAGGATCTTACAAGAACATTTCGAAATGAATGGAAAGACACAGTGAAGCCTATAGCCTAGGCTTGTTAGTGGTGAGTCTGTTATAGCCTATTTACTTGTATTGTAGCCTATGCAACGCTATTCTATTAAAATTCTATTATTCTAAACGTTGTGTGCTAGTTTATTCAACGGCTATGACCGCTATGTTCTTGCACTATTTCCCCCTTGATCATATTGATTCATGTATCCAAAAGGCTCGAAGGATGCTCTTTATTATATGGCAAAATAACGAATAAAAGTGAGGTGAGGTGCCCCCCCTGTCAGTGCTCATAGCCCCCCCACATTGCTTTCTGGCGCCGACGCTGTGGATAGAACACAGAGCACTACATTAAACAGCGCTCCCGTAGCACAATGGACTAGACGTCGCTGAAGCATTGTGCCAGCGTCGCAGGTTGTAATCCTGCTTCATGACGTGACCACCGCGGTCTCCCGTTAATTTTACCGGTGTCCGGTAGCCTAGTCAATGCAATCGCGAATCGTGAGCGAGTGCAGGCCGGACAGGCGACCTCTTAAGAAGCCAATTGCGTGAATGTCTCTAATTGTTTGCTGTCTGTTTGTTGCCCTGTTTACTGAGGGCACTCATATTAACCACTGATATCAATTGCAACAGCCAGAGAAATACAAATCATTTTTTACGAGAAGGAGGCACTTTGGCCTACACACGCTACAGCGTCACAAGACTGTCATAATGGATAGAACACAGAGCACTACATTAAACAGCGCTCCCGTAGCACAATGGACTAGACGTCGCTGAAGCATTGTGCCAGCGTCGCAGGTTGTAATCCTGCTTCATGACGTGACCACCGCGGTCTCCCGTTAATTTTACCGGTGTCCGGTAGCCTAGTCAATGCAATCGCGAATCGTGAGCGAGTGCAGGCCGGACAGGCGACCTCTTAAGAAGCCAATTGCGTGAATGTCTCTAATTGTTTGCTGTCTGTTTGTTGCCCTGTTTACTGAGGGCACTCATATTAACCACTGATATCAATTGCAACAGCCAGAGAAATACAAATCATTTTTTACGAGAAGGAGGCACTTTGGCCTACACACGCTACAGCGTCACAAGACTGTCATAATGGATAGAACACAGAGCACTACATTAAACAGCGCTCCCGTAGCACAATGGACTAGACGTCGCTGAAGCATTGTGCCAGCGTCGCAGGTTGTAATCCTGCTTCATGACGTGACCACCGCGGTCTCCCGTTAATTTTACCGGTGTCCGGTAGCCTAGTCAATGCAATCGCGAATCGCGAGCGAGTGCAGGCGATCTCTTAAGAAGCCAATTGCGTGAATGTTTCTAATTGTTTGCTGTCTGTTTGTTGCCCTGTTTACTGAGGGCACTCATATTAACCACTGATATCAATTGCAACAGCCAGAGAAATAAAAATCATTTTTTACTGAGAAGGAGGGCCTTTGGCCTGCACACGCTACAGCGTCACGAGACTGTCATAATGGATAGACAGCGTCGGCGTCAAGGGCGGGCCATAGGGGGCCAGGCCCGTCCAAACAGGCCAGTGTGCCCCCCCAACTGAGTTCTCTCCCTCACATAAAAAAATCTAAATATTATTATGCATGATTGAAATTAAATCCATATTGAACACTGATGTTGAACACTTACTACTCAAAATGAAACATGACATGTGTCAACTATGCTACTGTTGATTATGTGCGCAAACTGCGCGATGAAAAGGGATTCTGCACACTCGGACACCGTTGCAATGAGTGCCACCGATATATTTACCACGACTCCTGCAACGCCAAATGAGCATAAATCTCGATCAGTAGGGTTTTTAGACACTGCTGCATAAGAAATCCAGTAAAATGTCTCAAGATAGATCTGGGAATATAGGCCTAATGGAAAATACAAGGTTTTTCGTATGACCGCAGGATGACCCAAGCTGAATGCATGATCTGTTAATCTAAATTGCAGAAACCATAAAGGGCCAAACTGACATGTCGCATTTCCTATATTTTCCGATATTGTCCAGTGCTAATGATAAACTCCAGCAACGGAGATAGTGCTTTGGATCATGTAGGCTAGGACTACTTTAAGAATCGCCCTTTAGTGAGCGCAACACAGCACGGGTCTTAACCTGCTTTATCCAGAGGGAGACATTTTTGGAAGCAGTGACAAAAAGCCTATCATGGACCTGGCTGGGAAATGCGACAGTGGAGTCGGCATTCGTAGGCTATAGCCTGTCGCTGCAAGTACTTCTCCAAACTCAAAAACAGTAGACTTAAAAGTGGCAATAAAAGTGGACTGTCAGAGCAGCACAAAATACTAAGTCATGCCGAGTGTCCTGTTTCCTTTTAAACTTTCCATCACAGTTGGTGCATTTACCACTTCGTAAATGTGTTAGAATTTGTTCTGTAGGCTACTTTAAAGAACGTTTTGAGGGATCACATAGCCTATGTGCAATGTTGTGATATTATCAGTAGCCCTATGTGTAATTTGCTTTTGAGCAGGATCTTACAAGAACATTTCGAAATGAATGGAAAGACACAGTGAAGCCTATAGCCTAGGCTTGTTAGTGGTGAGTCTGTTATAGCCTATTTACTTGTATTGTAGCCTATGCAACGCTATTCTATTAAAATTCTATTATTCTAAACGTTGTGTGCTAGTTTATTCAACGGCTATGACCGCTATGTTCTTGCACTATTTCCCCCTTGATCATATTGATTCATGTATCCAAAAGGCTCGAAGGATGCTCTTTATTATATGGCAAAATAACGAATAAAAGTGAGGTGAGGTGCCCCCCCTGTCAGTGCTCATAGCCCCCCCACCAGTTGCTTTCTGGCGCCGACGCTGTGGATAGAACACAGAGCACTACATTAAACAGCGCTCCCGTAGCACAATGGACTAGACGTCGCTGAAGCATTGTGCCAGCGTCGCAGGTTGTAATCCTGCTTCATGACGTGACCACCGCGGTCTCCCGTTAATTTTACCGGTGTCCGGTAGCCTAGTCAATGCAATCGCGAATCGTGAGCGAGTGCAGGCCGGACAGGCGACCTCTTAAGAAGCCAATTGCGTGAATGTCTCTAATTGTTTGCTGTCTGTTTGTTGCCCTGTTTACTGAGGGCACTCATATTAACCACTGATATCAATTGCAACAGCCAGAGAAATACAAATCATTTTTTACGAGAAGGAGGCACTTTGGCCTACACACGCTACAGCGTCACAAGACTGTCATAATGGATAGAACACAGAGCACTACATTAAACAGCGCTCCCGTAGCACAATGGACTAGACGTCGCTGAAGCATTGTGCCAGCGTCGCAGGTTGTAATCCTGCTTCATGACGTGACCACCGCGGTCTCCCGTTAATTTTACCGGTGTCCGGTAGCCTAGTCAATGCAATCGCGAATCGTGAGCGAGTGCAGGCCGGACAGGCGACCTCTTAAGAAGCCAATTGCGTGAATGTCTCTAATTGTTTGCTGTCTGTTTGTTGCCCTGTTTACTGAGGGCACTCATATTAACCACTGATATCAATTGCAACAGCCAGAGAAATACAAATCATTTTTTACGAGAAGGAGGCACTTTGGCCTACACACGCTACAGCGTCACAAGACTGTCATAATGGATAGAACACAGAGCACTACATTAAACAGCGCTCCCGTAGCACAATGGACTAGACGTCGCTGAAGCATTGTGCCAGCGTCGCAGGTTGTAATCCTGCTTCATGACGTGACCACCGCGGTCTCCCGTTAATTTTACCGGTGTCCGGTAGCCTAGTCAATGCAATCGCGAATCGTGAGCGAGTGCAGGCCGGACAGGCGACCTCTTAAGAAGCCAATTGCGTGAATGTCTCTAATTGTTTGCTGTCTGTTTGTTGCCCTGTTTACTGAGGGCACTCATATTAACCACTGATATCAATTGCAACAGCCAGAGAAATACAAATCATTTTTTACGAGAAGGAGGCACTTTGGCCTACACACGCTACAGCGTCACAAGACTGTCATAATGGATAGAACACAGAGCACTACATTAAACAGCGCTCCCGTAGCACAATGGACTAGACGTCGCTGAAGCATTGTGCCAGCGTCGCAGGTTGTAATCCTGCTTCATGACGTGACCACCGCGGTCTCCCGTTAATTTTACCGGTGTCCGGTAGCCTAGTCAATGCAATCGCGAATCGTGAGCGAGTGCAGGCCGGACAGGCGACCTCTTAAGAAGCCAATTGCGTGAATGTCTCTAATTGTTTGCTGTCTGTTTGTTGCCCTGTTTACTGAGGGCACTCATATTAACCACTGATATCAATTGCAACAGCCAGAGAAATACAAATCATTTTTTACGAGAAGGAGGCACTTTGGCCTACACACGCTACAGCGTCACAAGACTGTCATAATGGATAGAACACAGAGCACTACATTAAACAGCGCTCCCGTAGCACAATGGACTAGACGTCGCTGAAGCATTGTGCCAGCGTCGCAGGTTGTAATCCTGCTTCATGACGTGACCACCGCGGTCTCCCGTTAATTTTACCGGTGTCCGGTAGCCTAGTCAATGCAATCGCGAATCGTGAGCGAGTGCAGGCCGGACAGGCGACCTCTTAAGAAGCCAATTGCGTGAATGTCTCTAATTGTTTGCTGTCTGTTTGTTGCCCTGTTTACTGAGGGCACTCATATTAACCACTGATATCAATTGCAACAGCCAGAGAAATACAAATCATTTTTTACGAGAAGGAGGCACTTTGGCCTACACACGCTACAGCGTCACAAGACTGTCATAATGGATAGAACACAGAGCACTACATTAAACAGCGCTCCCGTAGCACAATGGACTAGACGTCGCTGAAGCATTGTGCCAGCGTCGCAGGTTGTAATCCTGCTTCATGACGTGACCACCGCGGTCTCCCGTTAATTTTACCGGTGTCCGGTAGCCTAGTCAATGCAATCGCGAATCGCGAGCGAGTGCAGGCGATCTCTTAAGAAGCCAATTGCGTGAATGTTTCTAATTGTTTGCTGTCTGTTTGTTGCCCTGTTTACTGAGGGCACTCATATTAACCACTGATATCAATTGCAACAGCCAGAGAAATAAAAATCATTTTTTACTGAGAAGGAGGGCCTTTGGCCTGCACACGCTACAGCGTCACGAGACTGTCATAATGGATAGACAGCGTCGGCGTCAAGGGCGGGCCATAGGGGGCCAGGCCCGTCCAAACAGGCCAGTGTGCCCCCCCAACTGAGTTCTCTCCCTCACATAAAAAAATCTAAATATTATTATGCATGATTGAAATTAAATCCATATTGAACACTGATGTTGAACACTTACTACTCAAAATGAAACATGACATGTGTCAACTATGCTACTGTTGATTATGTGCGCAAACTGCGCGATGAAAAGGGATTCTGCACACTCGGACACCGTTGCAATGAGTGCCACCGATATATTTACCACGACTCCTGCAACGCCAAATGAGCATAAATCTCGATCAGTAGGGTTTTTAGACACTGCTGCATAAGAAATCCAGTAAAATGTCTCAAGATAGATCTGGGAATATAGGCCTAATGGAAAATACAAGGTTTTTCGTATGACCGCAGGATGACCCAAGCTGAATGCATGATCTGTTAATCTAAATTGCAGAAACCATAAAGGGCCAAACTGACATGTCGCATTTCCTATATTTTCCGATATTGTCCAGTGCTAATGATAAACTCGAGCAACGGAGATAGTGCTTTGGATCATGTAGGCTAGGACTACTTTAAGAATCGCCCTTTAGTGAGCGCAACACAGCACGGGTCTTAACCTGCTTTATCCAGAGGGAGACATTTTTGGAAGCAGTGACAAAAAGCCTATCATGGACCTGGCTGGGAAATGCGACAGTGGAGTCGGCATTCGTAGGCTATAGCCTGTCGCTGCAAGTACTTCTCCAAACTCAAAAACAGTAGACTTAAAAGTGGCAATAAAAGTGGACTGTCAGAGCAGCACAAAATACTAAGTCATGCCGAGTGTCCTGTTTCCTTTTAAACTTTCCATCACAGTTGGTGCATTTACCACTTCGTAAATGTGTTAGAATTTGTTCTGTAGGCTACTTTAAAGAACGTTTTGAGGGATCACATAGCCTATGTGCAATGTTGTGATATTATCAGTAGCCCTATGTGTAATTTGCTTTTGAGCAGGATCTTACAAGAACATTTCGAAATGAATGGAAAGACACAGTGAAGCCTATAGCCTAGGCTTGTTAGTGGTGAGTCTGTTATAGCCTATTTACTTGTATTGTAGCCTATGCAACGCTATTCTATTAAAATTCTATTATTCTAAACGTTGTGTGCTAGTTTATTCAACGGCTATGACCGCTATGTTCTTGCACTATTTCCCCCTTGATCATATTGATTCATGTATCCAAAAGGCTCGAAGGATGCTCTTTATTATATGGCAAAATAACGAATAAAAGTGAGGTGAGGTGCCCCCCCTGTCAGTGCTCATAGCCCCCCCACCAGTTGCTTTCTGGCGCCGACGCTGTGGATAGAACACAGAGCACTACATTAAACAGCGCTCCCGTAGCACAATGGACTAGACGTCGCTGAAGCATTGTGCCAGCGTCGCAGGTTGTAATCCTGCTTCATGACGTGACCACCGCGGTCTCCCGTTAATTTTACCGGTGTCCGGTAGCCTAGTCAATGCAATCGCGAATCGTGAGCGAGTGCAGGCCGGACAGGCGACCTCTTAAGAAGCCAATTGCGTGAATGTCTCTAATTGTTTGCTGTCTGTTTGTTGCCCTGTTTACTGAGGGCACTCATATTAACCACTGATATCAATTGCAACAGCCAGAGAAATACAAATCATTTTTTACGAGAAGGAGGCACTTTGGCCTACACACGCTACAGCGTCACAAGACTGTCATAATGGATAGAACACAGAGCACTACATTAAACAGCGCTCCCGTAGCACAATGGACTAGACGTCGCTGAAGCATTGTGCCAGCGTCGCAGGTTGTAATCCTGCTTCATGACGTGACCACCGCGGTCTCCCGTTAATTTTACCGGTGTCCGGTAGCCTAGTCAATGCAATCGCGAATCGCGAGCGAGTGCAGGCGATCTCTTAAGAAGCCAATTGCGTGAATGTTTCTAATTGTTTGCTGTCTGTTTGTTGCCCTGTTTACTGAGGGCACTCATATTAACCACTGATATCAATTGCAACAGCCAGAGAAATAAAAATCATTTTTTACTGAGAAGGAGGGCCTTTGGCCTGCACACGCTACAGCGTCACGAGACTGTCATAATGGATAGACAGCGTCGGCGTCAAGGGCGGGCCATAGGGGGCCAGGCCCGTCCAAACAGGCCAGTGTGCCCCCCCAACTGAGTTCTCTCCCTCACATAAAAAAATCTAAATATTATTATGCATGATTGAAATTAAATCCATATTGAACACTGATGTTGAACACTTACTACTCAAAATGAAACATGACATGTGTCAACTATGCTACTGTTGATTATGTGCGCAAACTGCGCGATGAAAAGGGATTCTGCACACTCGGACACCGTTGCAATGAGTGCCACCGATATATTTACCACGACTCCTGCAACGCCAAATGAGCATAAATCTCGATCAGTAGGGTTTTTAGACACTGCTGCATAAGAAATCCAGTAAAATGTCTCAAGATAGATCTGGGAATATAGGCCTAATGGAAAATACAAGGTTTTTCGTATGACCGCAGGATGACCCAAGCTGAATGCATGATCTGTTAATCTAAATTGCAGAAACCATAAAGGGCCAAACTGACATGTCGCATTTCCTATATTTTCCGATATTGTCCAGTGCTAATGATAAACTCGAGCAACGGAGATAGTGCTTTGGATCATGTAGGCTAGGACTACTTTAAGAATCGCCCTTTAGTGAGCGCAACACAGCACGGGTCTTAACCTGCTTTATCCAGAGGGAGACATTTTTGGAAGCAGTGACAAAAAGCCTATCATGGACCTGGCTGGGAAATGCGACAGTGGAGTCGGCATTCGTAGGCTATAGCCTGTCGCTGCAAGTACTTCTCCAAACTCAAAAACAGTAGACTTAAAAGTGGCAATAAAAGTGGACTGTCAGAGCAGCACAAAATACTAAGTCATGCCGAGTGTCCTGTTTCCTTTTAAACTTTCCATCACAGTTGGTGCATTTACCACTTCGTAAATGTGTTAGAATTTGTTCTGTAGGCTACTTTAAAGAACGTTTTGAGGGATCACATAGCCTATGTGCAATGTTGTGATATTATCAGTAGCCCTATGTGTAATTTGCTTTTGAGCAGGATCTTACAAGAACATTTCGAAATGAATGGAAAGACACAGTGAAGCCTATAGCCTAGGCTTGTTAGTGGTGAGTCTGTTATAGCCTATTTACTTGTATTGTAGCCTATGCAACGCTATTCTATTAAAATTCTATTATTCTAAACGTTGTGTGCTAGTTTATTCAACGGCTATGACCGCTATGTTCTTGCACTATTTCCCCCTTGATCATATTGATTCATGTATCCAAAAGGCTCGAAGGATGCTCTTTATTATATGGCAAAATAACGAATAAAAGTGAGGTGAGGTGCCCCCCCTGTCAGTGCTCATAGCCCCCCCACCAGTTGCTTTCTGGCGCCGACGCTGTGGATAGAACACAGAGCACTACATTAAACAGCGCTCCCGTAGCACAATGGACTAGACGTCGCTGAAGCATTGTGCCAGCGTCGCAGGTTGTAATCCTGCTTCATGACGTGACCACCGCGGTCTCCCGTTAATTTTACCGGTGTCCGGTAGCCTAGTCAATGCAATCGCGAATCGTGAGCGAGTGCAGGCCGGACAGGCGACCTCTTAAGAAGCCAATTGCGTGAATGTCTCTAATTGTTTGCTGTCTGTTTGTTGCCCTGTTTACTGAGGGCACTCATATTAACCACTGATATCAATTGCAACAGCCAGAGAAATACAAATCATTTTTTACGAGAAGGAGGCACTTTGGCCTACACACGCTACAGCGTCACAAGACTGTCATAATGGATAGAACACAGAGCACTACATTAAACAGCGCTCCCGTAGCACAATGGACTAGACGTCGCTGAAGCATTGTGCCAGCGTCGCAGGTTGTAATCCTGCTTCATGACGTGACCACCGCGGTCTCCCGTTAATTTTACCGGTGTCCGGTAGCCTAGTCAATGCAATCGCGAATCGTGAGCGAGTGCAGGCCGGACAGGCGACCTCTTAAGAAGCCAATTGCGTGAATGTCTCTAATTGTTTGCTGTCTGTTTGTTGCCCTGTTTACTGAGGGCACTCATATTAACCACTGATATCAATTGCAACAGCCAGAGAAATACAAATCATTTTTTACGAGAAGGAGGCACTTTGGCCTACACACGCTACAGCGTCACAAGACTGTCATAATGGATAGAACACAGAGCACTACATTAAACAGCGCTCCCGTAGCACAATGGACTAGACGTCGCTGAAGCATTGTGCCAGCGTCGCAGGTTGTAATCCTGCTTCATGACGTGACCACCGCGGTCTCCCGTTAATTTTACCGGTGTCCGGTAGCCTAGTCAATGCAATCGCGAATCGTGAGCGAGTGCAGGCCGGACAGGCGACCTCTTAAGAAGCCAATTGCGTGAATGTCTCTAATTGTTTGCTGTCTGTTTGTTGCCCTGTTTACTGAGGGCACTCATATTAACCACTGATATCAATTGCAACAGCCAGAGAAATACAAATCATTTTTTACGAGAAGGAGGCACTTTGGCCTACACACGCTACAGCGTCACAAGACTGTCATAATGGATAGAACACAGAGCACTACATTAAACAGCGCTCCCGTAGCACAATGGACTAGACGTCGCTGAAGCATTGTGCCAGCGTCGCAGGTTGTAATCCTGCTTCATGACGTGACCACCGCGGTCTCCCGTTAATTTTACCGGTGTCCGGTAGCCTAGTCAATGCAATCGCGAATCGTGAGCGAGTGCAGGCCGGACAGGCGACCTCTTAAGAAGCCAATTGCGTGAATGTCTCTAATTGTTTGCTGTCTGTTTGTTGCCCTGTTTACTGAGGGCACTCATATTAACCACTGATATCAATTGCAACAGCCAGAGAAATACAAATCATTTTTTACGAGAAGGAGGCACTTTGGCCTACACACGCTACAGCGTCACAAGACTGTCATAATGGATAGAACACAGAGCACTACATTAAACAGCGCTCCCGTAGCACAATGGACTAGACGTCGCTGAAGCATTGTGCCAGCGTCGCAGGTTGTAATCCTGCTTCATGACGTGACCACCGCGGTCTCCCGTTAATTTTACCGGTGTCCGGTAGCCTAGTCAATGCAATCGCGAATCGTGAGCGAGTGCAGGCCGGACAGGCGACCTCTTAAGAAGCCAATTGCGTGAATGTCTCTAATTGTTTGCTGTCTGTTTGTTGCCCTGTTTACTGAGGGCACTCATATTAACCACTGATATCAATTGCAACAGCCAGAGAAATACAAATCATTTTTTACGAGAAGGAGGCACTTTGGCCTACACACGCTACAGCGTCACAAGACTGTCATAATGGATAGAACACAGAGCACTACATTAAACAGCGCTCCCGTAGCACAATGGACTAGACGTCGCTGAAGCATTGTGCCAGCGTCGCAGGTTGTAATCCTGCTTCATGACGTGACCACCGCGGTCTCCCGTTAATTTTACCGGTGTCCGGTAGCCTAGTCAATGCAATCGCGAATCGCGAGCGAGTGCAGGCGATCTCTTAAGAAGCCAATTGCGTGAATGTTTCTAATTGTTTGCTGTCTGTTTGTTGCCCTGTTTACTGAGGGCACTCATATTAACCACTGATATCAATTGCAACAGCCAGAGAAATAAAAATCATTTTTTACTGAGAAGGAGGGCCTTTGGCCTGCACACGCTACAGCGTCACGAGACTGTCATAATGGATAGACAGCGTCGGCGTCAAGGGCGGGCCATAGGGGGCCAGGCCCGTCCAAACAGGCCAGTGTGCCCCCCCAACTGAGTTCTCTCCCTCACATAAAAAAATCTAAATATTATTATGCATGATTGAAATTAAATCCATATTGAACACTGATGTTGAACACTTACTACTCAAAATGAAACATGACATGTGTCAACTATGCTACTGTTGATTATGTGCGCAAACTGCGCGATGAAAAGGGATTCTGCACACTCGGACACCGTTGCAATGAGTGCCACCGATATATTTACCACGACTCCTGCAACGCCAAATGAGCATAAATCTCGATCAGTAGGGTTTTTAGACACTGCTGCATAAGAAATCCAGTAAAATGTCTCAAGATAGATCTGGGAATATAGGCCTAATGGAAAATACAAGGTTTTTCGTATGACCGCAGGATGACCCAAGCTGAATGCATGATCTGTTAATCTAAATTGCAGAAACCATAAAGGGCCAAACTGACATGTCGCATTTCCTATATTTTCCGATATTGTCCAGTGCTAATGATAAACTCGAGCAACGGAGATAGTGCTTTGGATCATGTAGGCTAGGACTACTTTAAGAATCGCCCTTTAGTGAGCGCAACACAGCACGGGTCTTAACCTGCTTTATCCAGAGGGAGACATTTTTGGAAGCAGTGACAAAAAGCCTATCATGGACCTGGCTGGGAAATGCGACAGTGGAGTCGGCATTCGTAGGCTATAGCCTGTCGCTGCAAGTACTTCTCCAAACTCAAAAACAGTAGACTTAAAAGTGGCAATAAAAGTGGACTGTCAGAGCAGCACAAAATACTAAGTCATGCCGAGTGTCCTGTTTCCTTTTAAACTTTCCATCACAGTTGGTGCATTTACCACTTCGTAAATGTGTTAGAATTTGTTCTGTAGGCTACTTTAAAGAACGTTTTGAGGGATCACATAGCCTATGTGCAATGTTGTGATATTATCAGTAGCCCTATGTGTAATTTGCTTTTGAGCAGGATCTTACAAGAACATTTCGAAATGAATGGAAAGACACAGTGAAGCCTATAGCCTAGGCTTGTTAGTGGTGAGTCTGTTATAGCCTATTTACTTGTATTGTAGCCTATGCAACGCTATTCTATTAAAATTCTATTATTCTAAACGTTGTGTGCTAGTTTATTCAACGGCTATGACCGCTATGTTCTTGCACTATTTCCCCCTTGATCATATTGATTCATGTATCCAAAAGGCTCGAAGGATGCTCTTTATTATATGGCAAAATAACGAATAAAAGTGAGGTGAGGTGCCCCCCCTGTCAGTGCTCATAGCCCCCCCACCAGTTGCTTTCTGGCGCCGACGCTGTGGATAGAACACAGAGCACTACATTAAACAGCGCTCCCGTAGCACAATGGACTAGACGTCGCTGAAGCATTGTGCCAGCGTCGCAGGTTGTAATCCTGCTTCATGACGTGACCACCGCGGTCTCCCGTTAATTTTACCGGTGTCCGGTAGCCTAGTCAATGCAATCGCGAATCGTGAGCGAGTGCAGGCCGGACAGGCGACCTCTTAAGAAGCCAATTGCGTGAATGTCTCTAATTGTTTGCTGTCTGTTTGTTGCCCTGTTTACTGAGGGCACTCATATTAACCACTGATATCAATTGCAACAGCCAGAGAAATACAAATCATTTTTTACGAGAAGGAGGCACTTTGGCCTACACACGCTACAGCGTCACAAGACTGTCATAATGGATAGAACACAGAGCAC
>NW_027468693.1:0-30398 GCF_046254945.1 Alosa pseudoharengus | reverse complement strand
CCTAAACTTAACCCAAATTAAACACACTAATCAAACTAGCTAACACCCTCTATGCTAAGCCCGCAACAGCTTGACCTCTGGTTTGACCCCTGACGCTTGGAGAGGCACAGAGAGGCCTAGGAGACAGTGCATGTTCTCACACAGGCTGCTGCTGCTCACAGAGGCTCCAAAGACTCCTCTCTGTCCCCTGCGCGCGTGTGTGTGAGCCTGGGAGCATTACCCTGTATCCTACTCCTAAACTTAACCCAAATTAAACACGCTAATCAAACTAGCTAACACCCTCTATGCTAAGCCCGCAACACAAAGTGGCAAACACCCCCCCCCCTCTGGGTACCACCCCCCCACGGACAACCAGGCTTAAGCACCGATAAGTACTGGTGCACTGTGCCCCACTTAAGCTAACCTCGCAAGGGTTAAAGCCTTAAGCAGAGCCGAAAAAATCTCAAACCCATGGTATACCTGCGGGTTCGTATATGATTCCGGCCCTAGCAAACCTCCAAGCGCTAACTCAAGAGCCGTATGTGATGAACATGTAACAGACTGTCATTCTCCCATACTGCCACTAAGGGGCCAAGAGTGAATACGCGCTATCTCGGGAGTCGTATGTGATGAAAAATGGAACAGACTGTCATTCTCCCATACTGCCACTAAGGGGCCAAGAGTGAAAACCCGCTAACTCGGGAGTCGTATGTGATGAACATGTCACGCTAGCTGCGGATTCACATACGATTCTGGCCCTAGCCAACCGCCTATCTCCGCGACGCAAGGTCACAGCGAGACGGGAGTGGCGCCATTGCGTCCGGAGCGTCAGAAAACATGGGGGTGCATGGGGGTGCCGCCAGTCTAACACCAACGCTGCACGACTTGTGGCCAAAAAACCAACTGCACCCCGGTGCACTTGTGGCTATTACCCCCTATCATAGTCAGGGATAGTAGGAGTGAAAACACTGAGGCATAGCTGCCTGATTTCCACACGAGGGCGACACTAGTCACGCTAGGGAGGTGCTCACATGTGAATCCCGACCCCCCCCCGCATGTGGAAGCACGCTAACTGCGGATTCGTATATGATTCTGGCCCTAGCCAACCGCCTAGCTCCGCGACGCAAGGTCACAGCGAGACGGGGGTGGCGCCGTTGCGTCCGGAGTGTCAGAAAACATGGGGGTGCATGGGGGTGCCGCCAGTCTAACACCAACGCTGCACGACTTGTGGCCAAAAAACCAACTTGCACTCTTAGAGTGAATACGCGCTATCTCGGGAGTCGTATGTGATGAAAAATGGAACAGACTGTCATTCTCCCATACTGCCACTAAGGGGCCAAGAGTGAAAACCCGCTAACTCGGGAGTCGTATGTGATGAACATGTCACGCTAGCTGCGGATTCACATACGATTCTGGCCCTAGCCAACCGCCTATCTCCGCGACGCAAGGTCACAGCGAGACGGGAGTGGCGCCATTGCGTCCGGAGCGTCAGAAAACATGGGGGTGCATGGGGGTGCCGCCAGTCTAACACCAACGCTGCACGACTTGTGGCCAAAAAACCAACTGCACCCCGGTGCACTTGTGGCTATTACCCCCTATCATAGTCAGGGATAGTAGGAGTGAAAACACTGAGGCATAGCTGCCTGATTTCCACACGAGGGCGACACTAGTCACGCTAGGGAGGTGCTCACATGTGAATCCCGACCCCCCCCCGCATGTGGAAGCACGCTAACTGCGGATTCGTATATGATTCTGGCCCTAGCCAACCGCCTAGCTCCGCGACGCAAGGTCACAGCGAGACGGGGGTGGCGCCGTTGCGTCCGGAGCGTCAGAAAACATGGGGGTGCATGGGGGTGCCGCCAGTCTAACACCAACGCTGCACGACTTGTGGCCAAAAAACCAACTTGCACTCTTAGAGTGAATACGCGCTATCTCGGGAGTCGTATGTGATGAAAAATGGAACAGACTGTCATTCTCCCATACTGCCACTAAGGGGCCAAGAGTGAAAACCCGCTAACTCGGGAGTCGTATGTGATGAACATGTCACGCTAGCTGCGGATTCACATACGATTCTGGCCCTAGCCAACCGCCTATCTCCGCGACGCAAGGTCACAGCGAGACGGGAGTGGCGCCATTGCGTCCGGAGCGTCAGAAAACATGGGGGTGCATGGGGGTGCCGCCAGTCTAACACCAACGCTGCACGACTTGTGGCCAAAAAACCAACTGCACCCCGGTGCACTTGTGGCTATTACCCCCTATCATAGTCAGGGATAGTAGGAGTGAAAACACTGAGGCATAGCTGCCTGATTTCCACACGAGGGCGACACTAGTCACGCTAGGGAGGTGCTCACATGTGAATCCCGACCCCCCCCCGCATGTGGAAGCACGCTAACTGCGGATTCGTATATGATTCTGGCCCTAGCCAACCGCCTAGCTCCGCGACGCAAGGTCACAGCGAGACGGGGGTGGCGCCGTTGCGTCCGGAGCGTCAGAAAACATGGGGGTGCATGGGGGTGCCGCCAGTCTAACACCAACGCTGCACGACTTGTGGCCAAAAAACCAACTTGCACTCTTAGAGTGAATACGCGCTATCTCGGGAGTCGTATGTGATGAAAAATGGAACAGACTGTCATTCTCCCATACTGCCACTAAGGGGCCAAGAGTGAAAACCCGCTAACTCGGGAGTCGTATGTGATGAACATGTCACGCTAGCTGCGGATTCACATACGATTCTGGCCCTAGCCAACCGCCTATCTCCGCGACGCAAGGTCACAGCGAGACGGGAGTGGCGCCATTGCGTCCGGAGCGTCAGAAAACATGGGGGTGCATGGGGGTGCCGCCAGTCTAACACCAACGCTGCACGACTTGTGGCCAAAAAACCAACTGCACCCCGGTGCACTTGTGGCTATTACCCCCTATCATAGTCAGGGATAGTAGGAGTGAAAACACTGAGGCATAGCTGCCTGATTTCCACACGAGGGCGACACTAGTCACGCTAGGGAGGTGCTCACATGTGAATCCCGACCCCCCCCCGCATGTGGAAGCACGCTAACTGCGGATTCGTATATGATTCTGGCCCTAGCCAACCGCCTAGCTCCGCGACGCAAGGTCACAGCGAGACGGGGGTGGCGCCGTTGCGTCCGGAGCGTCAGAAAACATGGGGGTGCATGGGGGTGCCGCCAGTCTAACACCAACGCTGCACGACTTGTGGCCAAAAAACCAACTTGCACTCTTAGAGTGAATACGCGCTATCTCGGGAGTCGTATGTGATGAAAAATGGAACAGACTGTCATTCTCCCATACTGCCACTAAGGGGCCAAGAGTGAAAACCCGCTAACTCGGGAGTCGTATGTGATGAACATGTCACGCTAGCTGCGGATTCACATACGATTCTGGCCCTAGCCAACCGCCTATCTCCGCGACGCAAGGTCACAGCGAGACGGGAGTGGCGCCATTGCGTCCGGAGCGTCAGAAAACATGGGGGTGCATGGGGGTGCCGCCAGTCTAACACCAACGCTGCACGACTTGTGGCCAAAAAACCAACTGCACCCCGGTGCACTTGTGGCTATTACCCCCTATCATAGTCAGGGATAGTAGGAGTGAAAACACTGAGGCATAGCTGCCTGATTTCCACACGAGGGCGACACTAGTCACGCTAGGGAGGTGCTCACATGTGAATCCCGACCCCCCCCCCGCATGTGGAAGCACGCTAACTGCGGATTCGTATATGATTCTGGCCCTAGCCAACCGCCTAGCTCCGCGACGCAAGGTCACAGCGAGACGGGGGTGGCGCCGTTGCGTCCGGAGCGTCAGAAAACATGGGGGTGCATGGGGGTGCCGCCAGTCTAACACCAACGCTGCACGACTTGTGGCCAAAAAACCAACTTGCACTCTTAGAGTGAATACGCGCTATCTCGGGAGTCGTATGTGATGAAAAATGGAACAGACTGTCATTCTCCCATACTGCCACTAAGGGGCCAAGAGTGAAAACCCGCTAACTCGGGAGTCGTATGTGATGAACATGTCACGCTAGCTGCGGATTCACATACGATTCTGGCCCTAGCCAACCGCCTATCTCCGCGACGCAAGGTCACAGCGAGACGGGAGTGGCGCCATTGCGTCCGGAGCGTCAGAAAACATGGGGGTGCATGGGGGTGCCGCCAGTCTAACACCAACGCTGCACGACTTGTGGCCAAAAAACCAACTGCACCCCGGTGCACTTGTGGCTATTACCCCCTATCATAGTCAGGGACTGGTGCACGCTAGCTGCGGATTCACATACGATTCTGGCCCTAGCCAACCGCCTATCTCCGCGACGCAAGGTCACAGCGAGACGGGAGTGGCGCCATTGCGTCCGGAGCGTCAGAAAACATGGGGGTGCATGGGGGTGCCGCCAGTCTAACACCAACGCTGCACGACTTGTGGCCAAAAAACCAACTTGCACTCTTAGAGTGAATACGCGCTATCTCGGGAGTCGTATGTGATGAAAAATGGAACAGACTGTCATTCTCCCATACTGCCACTAAGGGGCCAAGAGTGAAAACCCGCTAACTCGGGAGTCGTATGTGATGAACATGTCACGCTAGCTGCGGATTCACATACGATTCTGGCCCTAGCCAACCGCCTATCTCCGCGACGCAAGGTCACAGCGAGACGGGAGTGGCGCCATTGCGTCCGGAGCGTCAGAAAACATGGGGGTGCATGGGGGTGCCGCCAGTCTAACACCAACGCTGCACGACTTGTGGCCAAAAAACCAACTGCACCCCGGTGCACTTGTGGCTATTACCCCCTATCATAGTCAGGGACTGGTGCACGCTAGCTGCGGATTCACATACGATTCTGGCCCTAGCCAACCGCCTATCTCCGCGACGCAAGGTCACAGCGAGACGGGAGTGGCGCCATTGCGTCCGGAGCGTCAGAAAACATGGGGGTGCATGGGGGTGCCGCCAGTCTAACACCAACGCTGCACGACTTGTGGCCAAAAAACCAACTTGCACTCTTAGAGTGAATACGCGCTATCTCGGGAGTCGTATGTGATGAAAAATGGAACAGACTGTCATTCTCCCATACTGCCACTAAGGGGCCAAGAGTGAAAACCCGCTAACTCGGGAGTCGTATGTGATGAACATGTCACGCTAGCTGCGGATTCACATACGATTCTGGCCCTAGCCAACCGCCTATCTCCGCGACGCAAGGTCACAGCGAGACGGGAGTGGCGCCATTGCGTCCGGAGCGTCAGAAAACATGGGGGTGCATGGGGGTGCCGCCAGTCTAACACCAACGCTGCACGACTTGTGGCCAAAAAACCAACTGCACCCCGGTGCACTTGTGGCTATTACCCCCTATCATAGTCAGGGACTGGTGCACGCTAGCTGCGGATTCACATACGATTCTGGCCCTAGCAACCGCCTATCTCCGCGACGCAAGGTCACAGCGAGACGGGGATGGCGGCATTGCGTCCGGAGCGTCAAAATTAATCTAGAATCTCACCCAATCCTGAGCGCCCCCCCCCCCTCCCCTTAACTTAACCCAAATTAAACACGCTAATCAAACTAGCTAACACCCTCTATGCTAAGCCCGCAACACAAAGTGGCAAACACCCCCCCCCTCTGGGTACCACCCCCCCCCACGGACAACCAGGCTTAAGCACCGATAAGTACTGGTGCACTGTGCCCCACTTAAGCTAACCTCGCAAGGGTTAAAGCCTTAAGCAGAGCCGAAAAAATCTCAAACCCATGGTATACCTGCGGGTTCGTATATGATTCCGGCCCTAGCAAACCTCCTAGCTCCGCGACGCAAGGTCACAGCGAGACGGGGATGGCGGCATTGCGTCCGGAGCGTCAAAATTAATCTAGAATCTCACCCAATCCTGAGCGCCCCCCCCCCCTCCCCCCCAAACACACACACATTAGCTTAAGCTAAGGCCTTGTGAGAGGCCTACTAGCTACTGTGATGGGACGGGCCGGGAGAGGCCTGGGGATGAGTGCTTGTGCTCAGACGGGCTCAACTTGGGCCTATGAGCAGGGAGAGACACAGAGAGCTGCGCTAGACCCCCCCCAGCAAGCACAGCCACACACACGCATACACGCGCGCGCAGGTGATAGAGAGGGACAGAGAGAGGGGCCTGTTGCTCAGAGAGGCTCCAGCTGCTCAGAGAGGCCCCACCTTGGGCCTAGATGCTTGGGGAGACACAGAGAGCTGTGCTAGACCCACTGCAGCACCCCTACACACACACACACCCACCCACAGGCCCCAGCTGCTCACAGAGGCCCCAACTTAGACTGAGGCCTTGTGAGAGGCCTACTAGCTACTGCTGACCTCTGACTTGACCCCTGATGCTTGGAGAGGCTTGGGGAAGAGTGCTTGTGCTCACACAGCCTGCAGCTACTCACAGAGGCCCCAACTTAGGCCGAGGCCTTGTCAGAGGCCTACTAGCTACAGCTTGACCTCTGGTTTGACCCCTGACGCTTGGAGAGGCACAGAGAGGCCTAGGAGACAGTGCATGTTCTCACACAGGCTGCTGCTGCTCACAGAGGCTCCAAAGACTCCTCTCTGTCCCCTGCGCGCGTGTGTGTGAGCCTGGGAGCATTACCCTGTATCCTACTCCTAAACTTAACCCAAATTAAACACGCTAATCAAACTAGCTAACACCCTCTATGCTAAGCCCGCAACACAAAGTGGCAAACACCCCCCCCCTCTGGGTACCACCCCCCCACGGACAACCAGGCTTAAGCACCGATAAGTACTGGTGCACTGTGCCCCACTTAAGCTAACCTCGCAAGGGTTAAAGCCTTAAGCAGAGCCGAAAAAATCTCAAACCCATGGTATACCTGCGGGTTCGTATATGATTCCGGCCCTAGCAAACCTCCTAGCTCCGCGACGCAAGGTCACAGCGAGACGGGGATGGCGGCATTGCGTCCGGAGCGTCAAAATTAATCTAGAATCTCACCCAATCCTGAGCGCCCCCCCCCCCTCCCCCCCAAACACACACACATTAGCTTAAGCTAAGGCCTTGTGAGAGGCCTACTAGCTACTGTGATGGGACGGGCCGGGAGAGGCCTGGGGATGAGTGCTTGTGCTCAGACGGGCTCAACTTGGGCCTAGGAGCAGGGAGAGACACAGAGAGCTGCGCTAGACCCCCCCCAGCAAGCACAGCCACACACACGCATACACGCGCGCGCAGGTGATAGAGAGGGACAGAGAGAGGGGCCTGTTGCTCAGAGAGGCTCCAGCTGCTCAGAGAGGCCCCACCTTGGGCCTAGATGCTTGGGGAGACACAGAGAGCTGTGCTAGACCCACTGCAGCACCCCTACACACACACACACCCACCCACAGGCCCCAGCTGCTCACAGAGGCCCCAACTTAGACTGAGGCCTTGTGAGAGGCCTACTAGCTACTGCTGACCTCTGACTTGACCCCTGATGCTTGGAGAGGCTTGGGGAAGAGTGCTTGTGCTCACACAGCCTGCAGCTACTCACAGAGGCCCCAACTTAGGCCGAGGCCTTGTCAGAGGCCTACTAGCTACAGCTTGACCTCTGGTTTGACCCCTGACGCTTGGAGAGGCACAGAGAGGCCTAGGAGACAGTGCATGTTCTCACACAGGCTGCTGCTGCTCACAGAGGCTCCAAAGACTCCTCTCTGTCCCCTGCGCGCGTGTGTGTGAGCCTGGGAGCATTACCCTGTATCCTACTCCTAAACTTAACCCAAATTAAACACGCTAATCAAACTAGCTAACACCCTCTATGCTAAGCCCGCAACACAAAGTGGCAAACACCCCCCCCCTCTGGGTACCACCCCCCCACGGACAACCAGGCTTAAGCACCGATAAGTACTGGTGCACTGTGCCCCACTTAAGCTAACCTCGCAAGGGTTAAAGCCTTAAGCAGAGCCGAAAAAATCTCAAACCCATGGTATACCTGCGGGTTCGTATATGATTCCGGCCCTAGCAAACCTCCTAGCTCCGCGACGCAAGGTCACAGCGAGACGGGGATGGCGGCATTGCGTCCGGAGCGTCAAAATTAATCTAGAATCTCACCCAATCCTGAGCGCCCCCCCCCCCCTCCCCCCCAAACACACACACATTAGCTTAAGCTAAGGCCTTGTGAGAGGCCTACTAGCTACTGTGATGGGTCGGGCCGGGAGAGGCCTGGGGATGAGTGCTTGTGCTCAGACGGGCTCAACTTGGGCCTAGGAGCAGGGAGAGACACAGAGAGCTGCGCTAGACCCCCCACAGCAGGCACAGCCACACACACGCACACACGCGCGCGCAGGTGATAGAGAGGGACAGAGAGAGGGGCCTGTTGCTCACACAGGCTGCAGCTGCTCACAGAGGCTCCAAAGACTCCTCTCTGTCCCCTGCGCGCGTGTCTGTGAGCCTGGGAGCATTACCCTGTATCCTACTCCTAAACTTAACCCAAATTAAACACACTAATCAAACTAGCTAACACCCTCTATGCTAAGCCCGCAACAGCTTGACCTCTGGTTTGACCCCTGACGCTTGGAGAGGCACAGAGAGGCCTAGGAGACAGTGCATGTTCTCACACAGGCTGCTGCTGCTCACAGAGGCTCCAAAGACTCCTCTCTGTCCCCTGCGCGCGTGTGTGTGAGCCTGGGAGCATTACCCTGTATCCTACTCCTAAACTTAACCCAAATTAAACACGCTAATCAAACTAGCTAACACCCTCTATGCTAAGCCCGCAACACAAAGTGGCAAACACCCCCCCCCTCTGGGTACCACCCCCCCCACGGACAACCAGGCTTAAGCACCGATAAGTACTGGTGCACTGTGCCCCACTTAAGCTAACCTCGCAAGGGTTAAAGCCTTAAGCAGAGCCGAAAAAATCTCAAACCCATGGTATACCTGCGGGTTCGTATATGATTCCGGCCCTAGCAAACCTCCTAGCTCCGCGACGCAAGGTCACAGCGAGACGGGGATGGCGGCATTGCGTCCGGAGCGTCAAAATTAATCTAGAATCTCACCCAATCCTGAGCGCCCCCCCCCCCTCCCCCCCAAACACACACACATTAGCTTAAGCTAAGGCCTTGTGAGAGGCCTACTAGCTACTGTGATGGGTCGGGCCGGGAGAGGCCTGGGGATGAGTGCTTGTGCTCAGACGGGCTCAACTTGGGCCTAGGAGCAGGGAGAGACACAGAGAGCTGCGCTAGACCCCCCACAGCAGGCACAGCCACACACACGCACACACGCGCGCGCAGGTGATAGAGAGGGACAGAGAGAGGGGCCTGTTGCTCACACAGGCTGCAGCTGCTCACAGAGGCTCCAAAGACTCCTCTCTGTCCCCTGCGCGCGTGTCTGTGAGCCTGGGAGCATTACCCTGTATCCTACTCCTAAACTTAACCCAAATTAAACACACTAATCAAACTAGCTAACACCCTCTATGCTAAGCCCGCAACAGCTTGACCTCTGGTTTGACCCCTGACGCTTGGAGAGGCACAGAGAGGCCTAGGAGACAGTGCATGTTCTCACACAGGCTGCTGCTGCTCACAGAGGCTCCAAAGACTCCTCTCTGTCCCCTGCGCGCGTGTGTGTGAGCCTGGGAGCATTACCCTGTATCCTACTCCTAAACTTAACCCAAATTAAACACGCTAATCAAACTAGCTAACACCCTCTATGCTAAGCCCGCAACACAAAGTGGCAAACACCCCCCCCCTCTGGGTACCACCCCCCCCACGGACAACCAGGCTTAAGCACCGATAAGTACTGGTGCACTGTGCCCCACTTAAGCTAACCTCGCAAGGGTTAAAGCCTTAAGCAGAGCCGAAAAAATCTCAAACCCATGGTATACCTGCGGGTTCGTATATGATTCCGGCCCTAGCAAACCTCCAAGCGCTAACTCAAGAGCCGTATGTGATGAACATGTAACAGACTGTCATTCTCCCATACTGCCACTAAGGGGCCAAGAGTGAATACGCGCTATCTCGGGAGTCGTATGTGATGAAAAATGGAACAGACTGTCATTCTCCCATACTGCCACTAAGGGGCCAAGAGTGAAAACCCGCTAACTCGGGAGTCGTATGTGATGAACATGTCACGCTAGCTGCGGATTCACATACGATTCTGGCCCTAGCCAACCGCCTATCTCCGCGACGCAAGGTCACAGCGAGACGGGAGTGGCGCCATTGCGTCCGGAGCGTCAGAAAACATGGGGGTGCATGGGGGTGCCGCCAGTCTAACACCAACGCTGCACGACTTGTGGCCAAAAAACCAACTGCACCCCGGTGCACTTGTGGCTATTACCCCCTATCATAGTCAGGGACTGGTGCACGCTAGCTGCGGATTCACATACGATTCTGGCCCTAGCAACCGCCTATCTCCGCGACGCAAGGTCACAGCGAGACGGGGATGGCGGCGTTGCGTCCGGAGCGTCAAAATTAATCTAGAATCTCACCCAATCCTGAGCGCCCCCCCCCCCTCCCCCCCAAACACACACACATTAGCTTAAGCTAAGGCCTTGTGAGAGGCCTACTAGCTACTGTGATGGGACGGGCCGGGAGAGGCCTGGGGATGAGTGCTTGTGCTCAGACGGGCTCAACTTGGGCCTAGGAGCAGGGAGAGACACAGAGAGCTGCGCTAGACCCCCCACAGCAGGCACAGCCACACACACGCACACACGCGCGCGCAGGTGATAGAGAGGGACAGAGAGAGGGGCCTGTTGCTCACACAGGCTGCAGCTGCTCACAGAGGCTCCAAAGACTCCTCTCTGTCCCCTGCGCGCGTGTCTGTGAGCCTGGGAGCATTACCCTGTATCCTACTCCTAAACTTAACCCAAATTAAACACACTAATCAAACTAGCTAACACCCTCTATGCTAAGCCCGCAACAGCTTGACCTCTGGTTTGACCCCTGACGCTTGGAGAGGCACAGAGAGGCCTAGGAGACAGTGCATGTTCTCACACAGGCTGCTGCTGCTCACAGAGGCTCCAAAGACTCCTCTCTGTCCCCTGCGCGCGTGTGTGTGAGCCTGGGAGCATTACCCTGTATCCTACTCCTAAACTTAACCCAAATTAAACACGCTAATCAAACTAGCTAACACCCTCTATGCTAAGCCCGCAACACAAAGTGGCAAACACCCCCCCCCTCTGGGTACCACCCCCCCACGGACAACCAGGCTTAAGCACCGATAACTTAGACTGAGGCCTTGTGAGAGGCCTACTAGCTACTGCTGACCTCTGACTTGACCCCTGATGCTTGGAGAGGCTTGGGGAAGAGTGCTTGTGCTCACACAGCCTGCAGCTACTCACAGAGGCCCCAACTTAGGCCGAGGCCTTGTCAGAGGTCTACTAGCTACAGCTTGACCTCTGGTTTGACCCCTGACGCTTGGAGAGGCACAGAGAGGCCTAGGAGACAGTGCATGTTCTCACACAGGCCGCAGCTGCTCACAGAGGCTCCAAAGACTCCTCTCTGTCCCCTGCGCGCGTGTGTGTGAGCCTGGGAGCATTACCCTGTATCCTACTCCTAAACTTAACCCAAATTAAACACGCTAATCAAACTAGCTAACACCCTCTATGCTAAGCCCGCAACACAAAGTGGCAAACACCCCCCCCCTCTGGGTACCACCCCCCCACGGACAACCAGGCTTAAGCACCGATAAGTACTGGTGCACTGTGCCCCACTTAAGCTAACCTCGCAAGGGTTAAAGCCTTAAGCAGAGCCGAAAAAATCTCAAACCCATGGTATACCTGCGGGTTCGTATATGATTCCGGCCCTAGCAAACCTCCTAGCTCCGCGACGCAAGGTCACAGCGAGACGGGGATGGCGGCATTGCGTCCGGAGCGTCAAAATTAATCTAGAATCTCACCCAATCCTGAGCGCCCCCCCCCCCTCCCCCCCAAACACACACACATTAGCTTAAGCTAAGGCCTTGTGAGAGGCCTACTAGCTACTGTGATGGGACGGGCCGGGAGAGGCCTGGGGATGAGTGCTTGTGCTCAGACGGGCTCAACTTGGGCCTAGGAGCAGGGAGAGACACAGAGAGCTGCGCTAGACCCCCCACAGCAGGCACAGCCACACACACGCACACACGCGCGCGCAGGTGATAGAGAGGGACAGAGAGAGGGGCCTGTTGCTCACACAGGCTGCAGCTGCTCACAGAGGCTCCAAAGACTCCTCTCTGTCCCCTGCGCGCGTGTCTGTGAGCCTGGGAGCATTACCCTGTATCCTACTCCTAAACTTAACCCAAATTAAACACGCTAATCAAACTAGCTAACACCCTCTATGCTAAGCCCGCAACAGCTTGACCTCTGGTTTGACCCCTGACGCTTGGAGAGGCACAGAGAGGCCTAGGAGACAGTGCATGTTCTCACACAGGCTGCTGCTGCTCACAGAGGCTCCAAAGACTCCTCTCTGTCCCCTGCGCGCGTGTGTGTGAGCCTGGGAGCATTACCCTGTATCCTACTCCTAAACTTAACCCAAATTAAACACGCTAATCAAACTAGCTAACACCCTCTATGCTAAGCCCGCAACACAAAGTGGCAAACACCCCCCCCCTCTGGGTACCACCCCCCCCACGGACAACCAGGCTTAAGCACCGATAAGTACTGGTGCACTGTGCCCCACTTAAGCTAACCTCGCAAGGGTTAAAGCCTTAAGCAGAGCCGAAAAAATCTCAAACCCATGGTATACCTGCGGGTTCGTATATGATTCCGGCCCTAGCAAACCTCCAAGCGCTAACTCAAGAGCCGTATGTGATGAACATGTAACAGACTGTCATTCTCCCATACTGCCACTAAGGGGCCAAGAGTGAATACGCGCTATCTCGGGAGTCGTATGTGATGAAAAATGGAACAGACTGTCATTCTCCCATACTGCCACTAAGGGGCCAAGAGTGAAAACCCGCTAACTCGGGAGTCGTATGTGATGAACATGTCACGCTAGCTGCGGATTCACATACGATTCTGGCCCTAGCCAACCGCCTATCTCCGCGACGCAAGGTCACAGCGAGACGGGAGTGGCGCCATTGCGTCCGGAGCGTCAGAAAACATGGGGGTGCATGGGGGTGCCGCCAGTCTAACACCAACGCTGCACGACTTGTGGCCAAAAAACCAACTGCACCCCGGTGCACTTGTGGCTATTACCCCCTATCATAGTCAGGGATAGTAGGAGTGAAAACACTGAGGCATAGCTGCCTGATTTCCACACGAGGGCGACACTAGTCACGCTAGGGAGGTGCTCACATGTGAATCCCGACCCCCCCCCGCATGTGGAAGCACGCTAACTGCGGATTCGTATATGATTCTGGCCCTAGCCAACCGCCTAGCTCCGCGACGCAAGGTCACAGCGAGACGGGGGTGGCGCCGTTGCGTCCGGAGCGTCAGAAAACATGGGGGTGCATGGGGGTGCCGCCAGTCTAACACCAACGCTGCACGACTTGTGGCCAAAAAACCAACTTGCACTCTTAGAGTGAATACGCGCTATCTCGGGAGTCGTATGTGATGAAAAATGGAACAGACTGTCATTCTCCCATACTGCCACTAAGGGGCCAAGAGTGAAAACCCGCTAACTCGGGAGTCGTATGTGATGAACATGTCACGCTAGCTGCGGATTCACATACGATTCTGGCCCTAGCCAACCGCCTATCTCCGCGACGCAAGGTCACAGCGAGACGGGAGTGGCGCCATTGCGTCCGGAGCGTCAGAAAACATGGGGGTGCATGGGGGTGCCGCCAGTCTAACACCAACGCTGCACGACTTGTGGCCAAAAAACCAACTGCACCCCGGTGCACTTGTGGCTATTACCCCCTATCATAGTCAGGGATAGTAGGAGTGAAAACACTGAGGCATAGCTGCCTGATTTCCACACGAGGGCGACACTAGTCACGCTAGGGAGGTGCTCACATGTGAATCCCGACCCCCCCCCGCATGTGGAAGCACGCTAACTGCGGATTCGTATATGATTCTGGCCCTAGCCAACCGCCTAGCTCCGCGACGCAAGGTCACAGCGAGACGGGGGTGGCGCCGTTGCGTCCGGAGCGTCAGAAAACATGGGGGTGCATGGGGGTGCCGCCAGTCTAACACCAACGCTGCACGACTTGTGGCCAAAAAACCAACTTGCACTCTTAGAGTGAATACGCGCTATCTCGGGAGTCGTATGTGATGAAAAATGGAACAGACTGTCATTCTCCCATACTGCCACTAAGGGGCCAAGAGTGAAAACCCGCTAACTCGGGAGTCGTATGTGATGAACATGTCACGCTAGCTGCGGATTCACATACGATTCTGGCCCTAGCCAACCGCCTATCTCCGCGACGCAAGGTCACAGCGAGACGGGAGTGGCGCCATTGCGTCCGGAGCGTCAGAAAACATGGGGGTGCATGGGGGTGCCGCCAGTCTAACACCAACGCTGCACGACTTGTGGCCAAAAAACCAACTGCACCCCGGTGCACTTGTGGCTATTACCCCCTATCATAGTCAGGGATAGTAGGAGTGAAAACACTGAGGCATAGCTGCCTGATTTCCACACGAGGGCGACACTAGTCACGCTAGGGAGGTGCTCACATGTGAATCCCGACCCCCCCCCCGCATGTGGAAGCACGCTAACTGCGGATTCGTATATGATTCTGGCCCTAGCCAACCGCCTAGCTCCGCGACGCAAGGTCACAGCGAGACGGGGGTGGCGCCGTTGCGTCCGGAGCGTCAGAAAACATGGGGGTGCATGGGGGTGCCGCCAGTCTAACACCAACGCTGCACGACTTGTGGCCAAAAAAACAACTTGCACTCTTAGAGTGAATACGCGCTATCTCGGGAGTCGTATGTGATGAAAAATGGAACAGACTGTCATTCTCCCATACTGCCACTAAGGGGCCAAGAGTGAAAACCCGCTAACTCGGGAGTCGTATGTGATGAACATGTCACGCTAGCTGCGGATTCACATACGATTCTGGCCCTAGCCAACCGCCTATCTCCGCGACGCAAGGTCACAGCGAGACGGGAGTGGCGCCATTGCGTCCGGAGCGTCAGAAAACATGGGGGTGCATGGGGGTGCCGCCAGTCTAACACCAACGCTGCACGACTTGTGGCCAAAAAACCAACTGCACCCCGGTGCACTTGTGGCTATTACCCCCTATCATAGTCAGGGACTGGTGCACGCTAGCTGCGGATTCACATACGATTCTGGCCCTAGCAACCGCCTATCTCCGCGACGCAAGGTCACAGCGAGACGGGGATGGCGGCATTGCGTCCGGAGCGTCAAAATTAATCTAGAATCTCACCCAATCCTGAGCGCCCCCCCCCCCTCCCCTTAACTTAACCCAAATTAAACACGCTAATCAAACTAGCTAACACCCTCTATGCTAAGCCCGCAACACAAAGTGGCAAACACCCCCCCCCTCTGGGTACCACCCCCCCCCACGGACAACCAGGCTTAAGCACCGATAAGTACTGGTGCACTGTGCCCCACTTAAGCTAACCTCGCAAGGGTTAAAGCCTTAAGCAGAGCCGAAAAAATCTCAAACCCATGGTATACCTGCGGGTTCGTATATGATTCCGGCCCTAGCAAACCTCCTAGCTCCGCGACGCAAGGTCACAGCGAGACGGGGATGGCGGCATTGCGTCCGGAGCGTCAAAATTAATCTAGAATCTCACCCAATCCTGAGCGCCCCCCCCCCCTCCCCCCCAAACACACACACATTAGCTTAAGCTAAGGCCTTGTGAGAGGCCTACTAGCTACTGTGATGGGTCGGGCCGGGAGAGGCCTGGGGATGAGTGCTTGTGCTCAGACGGGCTCAACTTGGGCCTAGGAGCAGGGAGAGACACAGAGAGCTGCGCTAGACCCCCCACAGCAGGCACAGCCACACACACGCACACACGCGCGCGCAGGTGATAGAGAGGGACAGAGAGAGGGGCCTGTTGCTCACACAGGCTGCAGCTGCTCACAGAGGCTCCAAAGACTCCTCTCTGTCCCCTGCGCGCGTGTCTGTGAGCCTGGGAGCATTACCCTGTATCCTACTCCTAAACTTAACCCAAATTAAACACACTAATCAAACTAGCTAACACCCTCTATGCTAAGCCCGCAACAGCTTGACCTCTGGTTTGACCCCTGACGCTTGGAGAGGCACAGAGAGGCCTAGGAGACAGTGCATGTTCTCACACAGGCTGCTGCTGCTCACAGAGGCTCCAAAGACTCCTCTCTGTCACCTGCGCGCGTGTGTGTGAGCCTGGGAGCATTACCCTGTATCCTACTCCTAAACTTAACCCAAATTAAACACGCTAATCAAACTAGCTAACACCCTCTATGCTAAGCCCGCAACACAAAGTGGCAAACACCCCCCCCCTCTGGGTACCACCCCCCCCACGGACAACCAGGCTTAAGCACCGATAAGTACTGGTGCACTGTGCCCCACTTAAGCTAACCTCGCAAGGGTTAAAGCCTTAAGCAGAGCCGAAAAAATCTCAAACCCATGGTATACCTGCGGGTTCGTATATGATTCCGGCCCTAGCAAACCTCCAAGCGCTAACTCAAGAGCCGTATGTGATGAACATGTAACAGACTGTCATTCTCCCATACTGCCACTAAGGGGCCAAGAGTGAATACGCGCTATCTCGGGAGTCGTATGTGATGAAAAATGGAACAGACTGTCATTCTCCCATACTGCCACTAAGGGGCCAAGAGTGAAAACCCGCTAACTCGGGAGTCGTATGTGATGAACATGTCACGCTAGCTGCGGATTCACATACGATTCTGGCCCTAGCCAACCGCCTATCTCCGCGACGCAAGGTCACAGCGAGACGGGAGTGGCGCCATTGCGTCCGGAGCGTCAGAAAACATGGGGGTGCATGGGGGTGCCGCCAGTCTAACACCAACGCTGCACGACTTGTGGCCAAAAAACCAACTGCACCCCGGTGCACTTGTGGCTATTACCCCCTATCCTAACCCTAACCCTAACCCTAACCCTAACCCTAACCCTAACCCTAACCCTAACCCTAACCCTAACCCTAACCCTAACCCTAACCCTTTTCCTAACCTTAACCCAAACCCTTTTCCTAACCTTAACCCTAACCCTTTTCCTAACCCTAACCCCAACCCTCTTCCTAACCCTAACCCCAACCCTTTTCCTAACCCCAACCCTCTTCCTAACCCCAACCCTGACCCACCCCATCTCCTGCCCCTTATTGGCACCTATTCACACGGCATACAACACCTACACCACACACTGAAACAACATTATACTGAATTCCAAACAACAGACCCCACCTTCCAACACCACACACTCATCTCTGCATATAGACGAAATAAAAACCTCAAGGACCTCCTCATACGCACCACCTTCACCCGTCACCTACAACCCCCACCCCCTAAAGAAAACCTACACTTCACCCCTCACTTATTCATCACTAATATTCACAGTCACTGCTCTGCACCCATTAACCCTTTAAATTTAGACACTCCTAATTTAGTTTATGCCATCACCTGTACTTTTTGTCACATGTTGTACATCGGGGAAACTGGACATACACTACGCACACGCCTCAAACAACATCTGCACAACATACACAAAAATACACTCAACACTTACCTCGTCACACACTTCCAAACGCACGACATCACACATTTGAGGGTCTGTGGCCTTCAAGGGAACCCAGGCTGGACTGTTTTACAGAGGAAAAGAGCAGAGAGATTGTGGATTTTAAAACTTCAAACATTACACCCAACAGGTTTTAATGAAAAATTAAATTGAAATTTTAAACCACTCTGTGTCTTTTTTACAGCTCCTCTCTTTATCCTTTTAACTTATTTATTTTATTTTATTTTATTTTACTTTATTTTATTTTACTTTTAGATGGGATTAGTGGGGCGGGGACAACTGGCCAGTGCATAATGGTCCAAACAACCACTCACCAAAGAAAATTTTAATTCTAATTTCCTAACCCTAACCCTAACCCAACATCGATGACACGGCCCGCGTAGACGAGAGTGCCCTGGACTGCCCAACAACAGCCATGTTTCAGAAAGCCCAAGACCAGATTTTTAAGCTGATGAAGATGGATAGCTACGCACGGTTCGCCCGCTCGCCGCTCTACCAGGGCTGCATGCTGGCCTGCGTTGAGGGGAAACCGCTGCCTTCATTGGACAGCAAGGGTTCCCGAGAGTGCATCACACCAATCAGCAACAGGAAGAAGGAGCTGGACACGCGACTGACCTCCTCGGACAGTAAGGCCAACAGGAGGAAGATGCTGGAGAAAAGAGGATCATGGGGAGCAGATGTAACCTTCCAACGTGTTGCCCTGAACCGGAACGAGTCCCAGATCTCGGTGAAGTCGACCAGTAGTGTGGAGCTCGGGTACATGCACTGTAAGTCCGAGAATGGGCGAGCCAGTTTGTGGGATGCGGACCTGATTTCTAGTGGTGGCTCCGGTGTGGGGCGTCCAGAGAAGTACTGCTACGTGCACCTCCCGGATGGCACGGGGAGCCTGGTGCCCACCAAACCGGGCCACCCGCTACGGGATATGCTGGGTGGACTCTGTGACAAACGGGGTTTCCCTCTCAAAGATGTGATCATCTACCTGCACGGCAAAGACAAGCAACCCCTGTCACTGGAACAGGACAGCTCGGTGCTGAACGATCAGCAGGTGTCTCTGGAAGTCCGGGTGACGCTTGCGGTAGAGGTGAAATCCACTGGTAAAACGGTGGGTATCATTGTAAAGTCCAGCAAAACCTTGCGGGATGCTCTCGCTACACTGTTACAGAAGCATGACATCCCCCCCCAGGATGCTCTCGTCACCATGAGTGGATCACAGCAACCACTGAAGCTAAACACCAGTGTCTTCCGCCTGGCCAACAAGACGATATGTCTGGACCGAGTCAAAGGGAGTGTTGAAGGCCAGAGAGGTCCACAGGCTACTGGCCCGAAAGGCTCCCCGAGAACCAGGAAACCCTACGACATGGACGGTCTGATGGAGGTGCTGTCTCGTGTTCAGAGCAGCCGTGTGGAGGACCAGCGTGGCCTGCTGAGGGCGGAGCACCTGGAGCTGCCTCAGTTCCTGCAGCTCTCCGAGCAGGAGGAGGGCCAGAGGCAAGGGCCTGGAGGGGGCGGGGGAGAGGGTGAGGACTGTAAGGTGCCCAGCAAGCCTGCTGACAATGCAGTTTAGTCAACTGCTGACCCTTCAGGGTCAACTGAGTCTTAATGAAAGCAAGAAGGGTATGTGTGGAGGGCGAGGTGGATGATTGGGGGGTTGTTGAGTGATTGAATGAGGCAGGGCCTTGCCAGTATGTCAGTGTTATGAATTTACACCACAATCACCTAACTCTAACACTTCAAATGATATGAATAAGTTGTACATTTATGTTTCTATGAAGATGGAAGAGCTTCAAGATGCATAGAAATGCAGGATGTATTTTCTACAATCTATATTTATTGTCCATATGCTGTACAGTTGCATTTGAGGTGACATAGTATTTATTTTGAATATATTTGATGGTTTACATCACTACCAGGTTTGTGTTTAAGCATGTAAAAAATGTAATTATACAATTGATCGTAGTACTTTTTCCCCTTCAGAAGATGGGATAAAGCTTTCATTATTTTTTGATTCATGTATGTGTAATGGTTGTCAAATCAATTGTGTGTGTGTGTGTGTGTGTGTGTGTGTGTGTGTGTGTGCACGTGTGTGCGCGTGTTTTGTTTTAAAGCCATCTGTTTTGAGGCTATATGGTCATTGATGTTCTTTCACCACATTTCCATCATGTCCTGCACTTTGTGTTGTCATGTTCAGTCAGTCAGAAGCACTTCATCTGTCAGAGCTGGGACGAGACCTAGTTTGTGTGTGTGATTGTTATGGGAAAGTGACACTTCATTCTATAAAATGTTTAATTTTTTTAATCAATGGTCTTGAAAACTAAATATATATGATTGCCACTTGGTTGAGATTTAATGTGTGTGTTTAACTGATGCAGTCCTTTTGTATTTGCACTGCTGAGTGCCTTAGTATTTCTGTCTCATTCCGTCTCTGGGCAGATTTAGAATTGTTACTGTCCTCAAGCACAGAACATGCAACAGAAATCAGGACTAATAAAGATGCACATAATCAAAAAAAAAAAAAAAAAAAAAAAAGGAGTTTCCAAGGAGCAACACGGTATTTCTGCTTTTAAAAACCTTACTAGTTAATTCAATTGATTTTAAATTGTTTGAAATAAAGATTGGCTTTTAAATTTTAAAACAAACACTGCGAGAAGACTACCCTATGAGCAAAACGGTAAAAGCCAACCATACAACAATTAACCATTATTAAAACAAACAACTGAAAAGATAAAAACCCTTACCTGTAGCGTAGACCTGGGTTTGCATATGCCGCCAGTCTAACACCAACGCTGCACGACTTGTGGCCAAAAAACCAACTGCACCCCGGTGCACTTGTGGCTATTACCCCCTATCCCCTAACCCCAACCCTCTTCCTAACCCTAACCCCAACCCTCTTCCTAACCCCAACCCTGACCCACCCCATCTCCTGCCCCTTATTGGCACCTACTCACACGGCATACAACACCACCATCTTTTTCACCCCCGTTTCACCCACACATAAAACTTTTAATTCCAAAGTTTATTTTAAACCCACAGACACTCATTCACTTTTGCACAAGCACAGTAATCACCCCAAACACACGTTTAGATCCATAGTTAAATCACAAATAATCCGCTTTCACCGCATCTGCTCCTTTCCCACAGACCTTCACCATGCCATACAACAACTTTTTCAAGCCCTCCGTAAGAGGCACTATTCTAAACGTTTCCTCCGCCACATTAAGCACTTGACTTTGGCCGGCCTTGCTCCCACTCACTCATACACCCCAAACACTTGCCCATCGCCCACTCCCACACCAGACCTTCCTCCTAACCCCAACCCGGACCCCAACCCAGACCCAGATCCTAATCCCAACCCTTTTCCTAACCTTAACCCAAACCCCAACCCTTTTCCTAACCCTAACCCCACCTCTTTTCCTAACCCTAACCCCAACCCTCTTCCTAACCCTAACCCCAACCCTCTTCCTAACCCCAACCCTGACCCACCCCATCTCCTGCCCCTTATTGGCACCTACTCACACGGCATACAACACCTTCACCACACACTGAAACAACACTATACTGAATTCCAAACAACACACCCCACCTTCCAACACCACACACTCATCTCTGCATATAGACGCAATAAAAACCTCAAAGACCTCCTCATACGCACCACCTTCACCCGGCACTTACAACCCCCACCCCCTAAAGAAAACGTACACTTCACCCCTCACCTTTTTATCACCAATATTCATAGTCACTGTTCTGCACCCACCAATCCATTAAACTTAGACACTCCCAATTTAGTATATGTCATCACCTGCACTCACTGCCACATGTTGTACATCGGGGAAACTGGACATACACTACGCATACGCCTCAAACAACATCTGCACAACATACACAAAAATACACTCAACACTTATCTCGTCACACACTTCCAGACGCACAACATCACACATTTGAGGGTCTGTGGCCTTGAAGGGAACCCAGGCTGGACAATTTTACAGAGGAAAAGAGCAGAGAGATTGTGGATTTTAAAACTTCAAACACTACACCCACAAGGTCTTAATGAAAAATTAAATTAAAGTTTTAAACCACTCTGTGTCTTTTTTACAGCTCCTCTCTTTTAGCTTTTCTTTTTAACTTTTCTTTTATTCTGTTTTATTTTATATTATTTGACTTTTAGATGGGATTAGTGGGGCGGGGACAACTGGCCAGTGCATAATGGTCCAAACAACCACTCACCAAAGTAAATTTTAATTCTAATTTCCTAACCCTAACCCGATTTTTCACACACGAAGCCTAGCAAATGACCTCGCCACCAGGTGTGCAGTCTCGTATCTCACTAGCCTGTCATGACTGAACAAATGGAGCATTATTTTCTGCATTTTGCATTGCTCAAGCGTTACATTACATATAAATATTTTTTAAAAAGATCTGAAAACATACCTGTACAGGAAAGCTTTTAGTTAACTCATCTTATCCTGTAGACTACTTTTTCAGATTATTCTACATCTGCTGCCATTGGAGGGTGCAGCCAGCCAGAAGCAGAAACCAGGTTCTGCTCAAGGTTTCTGCTGACTGGATCATAAACGGCCCCAGCAATGAAGAAAAGTGATTGATAATGACTGACTGACTATTATTGTGTTACATGCTTCAGATGTAAAGCACTTTGAGCTGCATTCTGTGTATGAAAGGGACTATACAAATAAAGCTTATTATTATTATTATTATTATTATTATTATTACATACCAAACAAGCAACTGACACAAGTGATAATGGATAAACCTTTGAAATGTTTATTTATGTCTGCAAATTGTTTAACAACATCATTGCATTTTGGTTTTACTGTAGAACATCTCTTTTCCATCATATCGGCATAACAAAGATGACTCAGTGATTTTGTCTGTTAGTAATGTCCCATAATCTTATAAAATCACGACCCGGTCGACTCCTGTACCCATCCAGTCTATCTTCATCTTTCAGCGCCAGCACGGAATTCCAGAGAGAGCTCGAAATCTGGAAGTTCGCTTTACATCCTCCGCTCCGTGGGAATTTCACACTCTGTGATTCGGAATAGGTTCCTTCTCCTTCTGTTGCAGAAGCGTAGAGAAGTGGCCCAGTTCAGCGCTCGGGGAGGGTGATGGTCGGCACCCACTCGTACATGCCGCGGCTCTCTTTGCAGAACAGCCGGAGTTTGTCCAAAGCAGGATCCTTCCACGAGTCCACATTTGGGCTCTGCAATAACAAGGCACACAAGAATTAGCATGACCTAAACACGAACTTAACCTACAAATAGCTGCAACATAAATGTCATGATAGGTTAAACAGGAACTGAAGTGATGCAAAAGTGTAGCCTACCGTGATAAGAATGCAGTGAACGTCTTTAGATTCCTCCGACTCGTCAATGCCAGCAATACTGGCAAGGCGCTCGATGTCATTCACCCTCACGATGTTGATGTCGTTTTCAAAGCAAAAAGCCTGGATGAGGGTGAAGTGAATCTGACAGCAAAGTCGCATTCGTACTCCTCGTCAATCACTAACACGCAGCATGCCACATTTTCTGGATAACTGTTGAATGACAATGACACTTGGTTAGAAACTGATTCAAATAACCATGTCATGTAACAATAGCAGATATATTTATCAGGTTCCAGAAAGATTTCTTATCCAGAAATATTCGCTGCTTTACTTACACATTCATGACTTTTGCTGATTCGTATACCCCGACTGTCAAGCAATCTTGATTCTTCGCCGAAACGAGTAGCTCTTCCAAAGCAGTACCGATGACCTGCATTCTGTGGATAAGAGAATAACGAGTTAAATCACTATTGTAAGCAATTGCGCAGTAGGCCTAGGCTAAATCAGTGTTTCCCAAACACTGGGTCGCGACCCACGGGTGGGTCGCAGGAGATTTTATTTGGGTCGTCAGCACAATTTATGTTGTCTAATAGGCCTAATTTATACCATTTAGCCAGGAAAGCTATCAGTTTTCTATTAGGATAGTTGGCTATTGGACATGGCTATTCAATTTGCGTCATAGGCTGTAGATAGTTCTGATTGTAGATTTAAAGTTAATAGCAACCTCCTCACATTCCTTATTATTTCGGATTTAAAACGCTCAACAGTGCATTATTAGGCTACAATTTAAATATACATTTTAAACATTATTTCCTCTCGTTTTCCACCTCGCAAACTCTATACTGTAGGCTACAGTAAAGGCGCATTATCTTTTGACTATTACGCAAAAGCCTCTTGTTCTGATATTTATTCATTTCACATTCTTACAATCTGGTGAAAGGTATGTGCTATATGAATGAGTGAATGCTTTAATGTAGCGCTTTTGAAAGTACACCCAGCAGTCCTGAAATTAACCTATGCTCATAGCTCTTCTTCCTCAGCTTTGAATACAACAGCTCTTGACCATTTTGAAACATTTGTTGAAATGTTTCCCGTCACTCTCAACGACGAACCACCCACAAAAAAGAGGAGGTTGAGCGCTGGATTTGAAGGCCGTGACGTTTATGACAAGTGGAGAGGAGAGCAGTACAAGATGCGCTTAAATTATATCCTCGGTAAGCATCATGCCATGCATCATGTCATAAGTGTCATGTCTTTGACAACAAAACACAATGTTTTGAGATACTCTAAAAGAGAAGGTGTGCTGATTTTCATTGTTTCTGTACTGACACCAGCTTACAATTCCATCTCAGCTCACATTGGCAGGCATCAACCGACTTTGGACAAAGTCCGTCTCGTCATCTCCAATGAAAAGTGGCACGCAAACCTCCCAAGATTTGAAATGGACATGGCCGTAAATATTCTAGTCTGTTCTGTTGTGTCGTTGCCACCATGCCCTTCACCAAAGGAGATGTCGTTTGTGACTACCATGGCCGAATAATCCCGGCATCTGAAGGAAAGAAATTGCTTGCAGAACAGCAGAGTGGAGAGTGGAGACGTGCTATCTTTTTTTTTTTTTCAAGACCAGAGGTGGTGCAAGTCTTTGTATCCATGCACAGACCTTCCCTTGTGAATGTCACCCTCTCAAAGACACATTTGGGAGGAGGATGAATCATTCTAGAAAGCAATTCAATGTCAAGCCGGTACATTTCTAGTTGAACCATCCCTGATGGTTGCAGAGACACTATACTGTTATGGCATCAAGTCAAGTCAAGTCAAGTCAAGTCAGATTTATTTGTATAGCGCATTTAACATGCACAGAGTGCAACCCAAAGCGCTTCACATATAAGACATTGTCATTGACACAGACTAACAAAGACAATAGATGCCGGACGGAGCGGCGTAGTCGCCAGCGTACCCATGACACCAAGACATACATTTAAGAAATAACAAACACAAAAGATGCCGGACGGAGCGGCGTAGTCGCCAGTGTACCCGTGACACCAAGACATACAAGAAACAAATTAATAAATAAAATAAATACAAATTAAAAATAAAATTAGTCCAATTTTCAAACGGCTGAAAATGTCCAAGGGGCAAAGATGACCCGCGTGACAACTGCGCACAGCTGTGTCTTCACGATGCAACACCAAAAGCTCTTAATAACTGACCAACCCGGAGAATCCACTGGCAGTCTGGAGAGCACTGGAAGGACAAATGGTCGCTGTCAATGTTCACCGAGTTGCTGATCTGTAGCATCACCTACGACTTCAGAGTGTTCATTGCTTCCAGTGCTCTCCAGACTGCCACGGTAACGTTAAATCCTCCGGGTTGGACACAGCTGTGTGCCTTAATCATTGCCCTTGGACTATTTCAGCCGGTTAACTAGATTCAACCAACTGGTCTAAATTAACATGAGTTTTCTTTTTAAAATGTCTTATTAATTATTTATTTTATTATTTGTTTTTGGTTGTTTGTTTGTTATCCGTCTTGAATGTTTCATATGTTGTATGTTTCACGTGTCATGGGTACGCTGGCGACTACGCCGCTCCGTCCTGCATTTTTTGTATTTGTGATTTTTTAAATGTATGTCTTGATGTCATGGGCACGCAGACGACTACGCCGCTCCATCCGACATCGTTTGTCTTGTTATGTGTCTTGTTTGTTGGAGCGCTTTGGATTGCACTCTGTGCATGTTAAATGCGCTTTAAAAATAAATCTGACTTGACTTGACTTGACTTGACAAGACAGTCCGAATTTGTGATGGGCGACCCTGCTGATTATCAGCTCGGTGGTCCTAGACAGTGACCGTTTGTTGTTTCATGGTTGACGCGGTCATCAGAGTTTCTTAGCACTCAATCCAGACTCCAGGCACCGGTAGATGCTAGCATAGCAGCTCGCATGTCAGTCGCAGCTCGGTGGTCGTGGCAGCTGCAGATCTCTTGCAGATTGAGGCACCCTTGCTGAGCAATCCCTCCGTCCAGACATTGCATGTGCAGCGTCACGGATGGATGAGGGACTTCAGAGACATAAGGCAGGCTAGCCAAGGCGCTCATCAGCCCAATGGAAGCTGGTTAACGTTAACGTTAACTTGACGTTGATGGTGTCAGCCGAGTTTGTTAATCAGAAAAAAGGACTAAGAATAATACAAAAACGATCGAAAATAACATAAAAAAAGAGTGATTACATTTAACTTGAAAAATAAATACAAAAAATTAACAGAACATTACATAAAATTACGAACATTACATAAATACAAACAAAAACATGATGCCAGACGGAGCGGTGTGTCTGTTTGCAGACGTTGCTGTGCTGGATCTGCCTCCTCTATGCCGCTTTTAAGCACCTAAAAAGAAAATATGTGTATGTTGATTTGCATTCAAATAAAGTTCAAAGTTCTAGACTGCACAATCTCTCTCTCTCTCACACAAACACATACATACACACATACACACACACTGCTAGACTATGTTCTCTCTCTGTCTCTCTCCGTCTCTCTATCTCTCTCTCTCAAACACACACACACACTCTCTCTTCTCTTTCTCTCTCTCTCACACACACACACACACACTGCTAGACTGTCATCTCCCAATCTCTCTCTCTCTCTCTCTCACACACACGCATACATACACACATACACACACACTGCTAGACTATGTTCTCTCTCTGTCTCTCTCTGTCTCTCTATCTCTCTCTCTCAAACACACACACACACTCTCTCTTCTCTTTCTCTCTCTCTCACACACACACACACACACTGCTAGACTGTCATCTCCCAATCTCTCTCTCTCTCTCTCTCACACACACGCACACACTCTGTCCACGCATATGAGAAAGGTCTGCATGAAAAAAGACACGGAGGAAATGCGGAAAGAACGACTCAGGCAAGCAAAGACATCCCAAAAAGACTGGACCAAGGTGGCCAGAAATTGGGAATACGGTGAGATCGCGGAGTTAATGAACAGCGCAGATCCCTGCCATGCACTCATTGAGAGATTGGAGAGCAAAGGCTTTTTTGTGCTCAATAACCCAGGACGCTCCACGGCAGATGTCGTTACAAATGAAAAAGAAGTGGTATGTTTTTTTCTTAACTTGTTTTGTGTGTGTGTGTGTGTATTTGTTGTTTTCATTGCTGTTGTTTCTGTAGATGATCCAAGCTTAGGGGTAAGGAAACTTACATAAATCCCTGTTTGTTTGTATTGCAGCTGAACAATGTTCCTGGTAGCCCTGGGAAACAGAACCATGTCCTGGACAGGTGAATATTACATTACATTACATGTATGCATTTAGCAGATGCTTTTATCCAAAGCAATTTTTCATGCACTGTAATTAAAGTGTAGCCTGGCACATGAATCAAGCTTTCCAGTGGGGTATACTACGAAGCACGTTAGACATATCTAGGCTATGTAGACATATCGAGGCTTGACAAAGCCTTGACTCAGGGGTATACGTTAAGTGATACTACGATAGCAGTTATGTGATATATTTGTCAAACTAGGCTTTCAGCTCAGTGGGGTATACTACGAAGCACGTTAGACATATCTAGGCTATGTAGACATATCGAGGCTTGACAAAGCCTTGACTCAGGGGTATACGTTAAGTGATACTACGATAGCAGTTATGTGATATATTTGTCAAACTAGGCTTTCATCTCAGATTTGTGTGCGTTCTCGGTGTTGGGATGACATTGGCCAATCGTGAAACGTGGAGACGCACAAGACCGCCGCTATTTAAAAACAATTACTTCCGCATTCATGAGCGATAGCTTAATCTACACTGCGGTAATTTTTTGTGTCTAACATATAACATCAAATAAATCAATTGTCATCAGTTGTTGTATGGTATGCATGTCCACAGTGGGATATTTGCACGCACAGCACTATTAAAGCGCATTCGAGATCCAAAATGTTAGTAGAGGCGGAGCTCCACCTGTAAGATATATGACAGAATCCTACACGTGAGATAACTTCGTTTTTAAGACAATTGATTGGTCAGTGGGCAGTAGATTACACGATTTGAGCTATAACTTAGCACATAACCTCCTCGACAGCATAAGATGCCATGGTGATATAGCGACACTAAAACAAATCCACTTTCGTGTCACAGCATACCCTAGCTTTGAGCGCAACATACCTCGCTAACCCACTAATCGAGATTCGTAGTACACCCCACAGTTCTAGTACATTGTAATCTGTAGGAAATGATCCGTAAATTTTTATTCTAATTTCCTAACCCTAGTCCCCGTAACCTAGCAACCGGGTTGCCCAATCTGGACTGTGACATCAATGGAAATTCTTGTCTGTAACTCTGATCTCCTTCAAACTGACGTGTTTAGCCATCCCCTAAATGTAATTTGCTGCCGCTAAGGGGCGCGTCTAGATTTCTAGGCTAAGGCACTGCACCATCCTCCCTGGAATGTTTTACCCCCACACATGTCGTTGAAGATGAGGCAGGAGTATCCAAGAGACCCGGGAGTATCCAATCCACCAGGTCAATCAACTAGGGGTGTCACGATTCTCTAAATCCTCGATTCGATTTTCGATCTTTTTAAAATATTACAATAATGCATTCCTTATATGTTATTTACTCTTTTTGGCCTTTTCCTTTTCTGTTTCGGGGGGCTTTTATTTTGAAACCGTTCCAACCGCAAGGTTGTAGCCTAATGTAATCAGAACTAACATTAGGCTAAAACAGACGTGAACATATGAAATGAAACAACACAGAATGTTAATTTGATTGTTTCAGCACACTCCAAGGAGACCCAAGGTTAGTGTTCATGGAATATGTACTTATCAATGTGCATTTTAAGCCTTAAAGTAACTTTGGACTGGCTAAGTTGAGTAGCCTAAGTTAATTTTAATTGACGTGAATGAACAAATACTTCCACACCGGTGATTTCAAAGTAGCAAGAGGGGCTTTGATTTCGGTAGGTTGATGTGTAGGCCTATATTTTAACTGGCTGTAGCCTAAAATTAGAGGAGTGACACTGGAGTTCAGCAGGTGCATGTGTGTTTGTGCGTCTTGGCATACATGGACGTGACATTGGGGGTGTGGCTGCATCGTCGATTCTACTTTTAAGTTCGAAGTTCGAGATTGAGATGTCATTTCGATCGATTTCGAAATAAAATCGAAATCGTGACACCCTTACAATCAACTGATTTTCCCACCACGCTCTCATACTCTGGAACGCCCACCACAGATGTTTCATTTTTAACTTCACTTTTCTACGTTTTCACTTTTGTGTGTGTGTGTGTTTTTTCCTCTTTTTGTCCTTCTCCTATAATACATCCATTTCATTACAACCCAGCTACAGTTATTGTTTTATGCTTTTCTTGCCAGTGCTGAACATGACCATAACATGAGCTGTTTTAAATTTGCTTTAGAAATGACATGTACTTAGTTGCAGTTCTTCATCCTCTGTGGGCCACACGAGCCAGGAAGTACTAACTGTACTTTTCCTGACCATTCCTCTTTAATAATGACTCTATATCGCCAGGAAACAAGTGTATTGTAATGTGGCGCTGCACAAATGCTGTCTGTAGTCTGGAAGACAGGCTATGAATCTTGCAGAGTAAGGAATACCATGTTCATTCACTAATGTATTTTTCTGCTAAGTGAGCCTGGTGTTGCCCCAGAAACAAGTTTTGCCACGAATCACACAGAGTTGGCAGATATCAGCCAAGACCCCATGGCTATCCTTGAACAACTGTTCCTATCTGAGCAAACACAAGAGGTTAATATGAATCTAGTAATCAAGTAACTGTGCATTCCCTCTATGTCCCTCCGCAATCTGTGTTCTCTCCAGTCCTGTGAATCCGCTCTTTGTTACTGACTTTAACTGTAAATGTTTTGACAAAAGCAGACCATAATTATTCTTTTCACTTCTGATTTTCATGGCTTGTGAATCCCATTTTAGTTTCACTAGAGCAATATCCACATGTCTTCTGTCTTTTTGGTTTTTTTCAGTGCACTTTTGACACCATCAATTTGGAAGAGTTGTATGGCCTGTGATGGGGCAGCTCCCCCTCCCTGAGCAGACACTTTGTGTGTGTGTGTGTGACATGCAGTCTGCATTCAGTCCATTCATAATCTAGGTGCTTGATTTTATACACCTGTGGAAAGGGACTTGATGAAACCCATGATTTCAACATCAGGTCACTTTCCACAGGTGTATAGAATCAAGGACCTAGAATAGATTATGAATGCAGACTGTGTGGTGCTTGATTATAGGCTACTGTGTGAAGGGACCTGATGCATTCATTCATGGCATGAATAACTTTAGCTACTTGTTGATGGTCATAACGTTATAGCTTCAACCGTTCACATTTTAGTTAAAGCTAACAAATATGCTCCTGTTTTTATTTTAACAAATGTTTAACGTTGTACACCGCTTGTCTGTGTATCAAATAGGCCAGGCTACGTTTTCATTCTACACTCCTGATTCTTACGTAGCCTAAGTAAACACCATCACGGTATGCTATAGTTCGTCTATTGATGGGTTTC
>NW_027468692.1:5000-30658 GCF_046254945.1 Alosa pseudoharengus | reverse complement strand
CTGTATGTTTGTATGTGTGTGTGTATGTGTGTGTGTGATGTTTACTTACTCATCACTAAACATGTTCAGACCATCGTCACATGACTTGGAGCGTGGTGCCGTGACAGCCAACATATAGGACGAGCGGCGACTGGACTTCACACCTAAACATGAGGATTAGAAAGAGTGTGTGAACGGCAGTGTGTGTGTGTGTGTGTCTGTGTGTGTGTGCGTGTGTGTGTGTGTGTGTGTGTGTGTGTGTGTGTGTGTGTGTGTGTGTTTGTGTATAGAGGTATGTGTGTGTGTGTGTGTGTGTTTGTATGTGTGTGTGTGTGTGTGTGTGTAGAGGTATGTGTGTGTGTGTGTGTGTGTATGTGTGTGTGTGTGTTTGTGTGTGTGTGTGTAGAGGTAAGTGTGTTTGTGTGTGTGTGTGTGTGTGTGTGTGTGTGTGTGTGTGTGTAGAGGTATGTGTGTGTGTGTGTGTGTGTGTGTGTGTAGAGGTGTGTGTGTGTGTGTGTGTGTGTGTATGTGTGTGTGTGTGTGTAGAGGTATGTGTGTGTGTGTGTGTGTGTGTGTGTGTGTGTGTATATGTGTGTGTGTGTGTGTTTGTGTGTGTGTGTGTGTGTGTGTTTGTGTGTGTAGAGGTATGTGTGTTTGTGTGTGTGTGTGTATATGTGTGTGTGTGTGTGTTTGTGTGTGTGTGTGTGTTTGTGTGTGTAGAGGTATGTGTGTTTGTGTGTGTGTGTGTGTGTGTGTGTGTGTGTGTGTAGAGGTGTGTGTGTGTGTAGAGGTGTGTGTGTGTGTGTGTGTGTGTGTGTGTGTATGTGTGTGTGTGTGTTTGTGTGGTAGAGTCCTAACTCACTGTAGTGGTGGGAGAGGTGGAGCTTGTGGGACAGAAGGGAAGGGATGGGGGTGGGGTTTCTGGACTCTGTGTGGGTGTGGCTAGACACCGGGGTGGAGTCAACACCCCCACTGGACACTACAGAGGAGGCGGAGACTAGCCGGGCCCGAAGATCAACGGAGGGGCTCGTGGGTTCATCTGGGGAGGAGAGGAGGGGAGATGAGAGGAGGAGAGAAGAGGAGAGGAGGAGAAGGAAGAGGAGAGGAGGAGAGAAGAGGAGGAGAGAAGAGGAGAGGAGGAGAGAAGGAAGAGGAGAGAAGGAGAGAAGAGGAGAGGAGAGGAGGAGGAGGAGAGAGGAGGAGAGAAGAGAAGAGAGGAGGAGAGGAGGAGGAGAGAAGAGAAGAGGAAGAGAGAGGAGGAGAGAAGAGAAGAGGAGGAGAGAAGAGGAGGAGAGGAGAGGAGAGGAGGAGAGAAGAGGAGAGGAGGAGGAGGAGAGAGGAGGAGAGAAGAGAAGAGAGGAGGAGAGGAGGAGGAGAGAAGAGGAAGAGAGAGGAGGAGAGAAGAGAAGAGGAGGAGAGAAGAGGAGGAGAGGAGAGGAGGAGAGGAGGAGAAGGAAGAGGAGAGGAGGAGAGGAGGGGAGGAGAGGAGGAGAAGGAAGAGAAGAGGAGGAGAGAGGAGGAGATGAGAGGAGGAGAGAAGAGGAGAGGAGGAGAAGGAAGAGGAGAGGAGGAGGAGGAGAAGAGAAGAGGAGGAGAGAGGAGGAGAGAAGAGAAGAGGAGGAGAGAAGAGGAGGAGAGGAGAGGAGGAGAGAAGAGGAGAGGAGGAGAAGGAAGAGGAGAGGAGGAGAGGAGGAGAGAAGAGGAGGAGAGAAGAGGAGAGGAGGAGAAGGAAGAGGAGAGGAGGAGAGGAGGAGAGAAGAGGAGAGGAGAGGAGGAGAGAAGAGGAGAGGAGGAGAGAAGAGAAAAGGAGGAGAGATGAGGAGAGGAGGATAGGAGAGGAGGAGAAGGAAGAGAAGGAAAGAGGAGAAGAGGAGAGGAGGAGAGAAGAGGAGGAGAGAGGAGGAGAGGAGAGGAGAGAAGAGAGGAGAGGAGGGGAGAAGAAGAGAAGAGAGGAGAGGGGGAGAAAGGAGAGGAGGGGAGGAGATGTGAAGAGAAGAGGAGAAAGGAGAGAAGAGGAGAAGAGAGTAGAGGAGAGGAGGAGAGGAACGGAGGAGATGAGAGGAGGAGAGGAGAGGAGAAGAAAAGAGAGAAGAGGAGGAGAGGAGAAGAGAGGAGGAGAGGAGGAGAGAGGAGAAGAAGAGGAGAGGAGGAGAGGAGAACAGGATAGGAGGAGAGGAGAAGAGGAGAGAGGAGAGGAGCAGAGAGGAGAGAAGAGGAGAAGAGAGTAGAGGAGAGGAGGAGAGGAACGGAGGAGATGAGAGGAGGAGAGGAGAGGAGAAGAAAAGAGAGAAGAGGAGGAGAGAAGAGGATGAGAGAAGAGGAGGAGATGTGAAGAGAAGAGGAGGAAAAGGGAGAGAAAAGGAGAAGAGAGTAGAGGAGAAGAACAGAGGAGAGGAGATGAGAGGAGGAGAGGAGAAGAAGAGAGGAGAAGAGAAGATGTGAGGAGGAGAGGAGAGAAGAGGAGGAGATGAGAAGGGAAGAGGAGGAAAAGAGGAGAGGAGATGAGGAGGAGAGGAGAAGAGAGAGAGGAGAGGAGGAGAGGAGAAGAGAGGAGGAGAGGAGGAGAGAGGAGAAGAAGAGGAGAGGAGGAGAGGAGAACAGGATAGGAGGAGAGGAGAAGAGGAGAGAGGAGAGGAGCAGAGAGGAGAGGAGAAGAGAAGAGAAGAGGAGAGGAGAGGAGAAGAGAGGAAAACAAAAGAGGTTTTACTGGTTTCACTACGTGTTGTTGTATCTACCTCCTTACCATTCTGCGGATTCTTATCTTATTTAATAATTACTTAATTCTAAATATCTGATGTTTTATTTATTAGTTTATTATTCTAAATATCTGATGTTTTATTTATTAGTTTGTTATTCTAAATATCTGATGTTTTATTTATTATTTTGTTATTCTAAATATCTGATGTTTTATTTATTATTTTGTTATTCTAAATATCTGATGTTTTATTTATTAGTTTATTATTCTAAATATCTGATGTTTTATTTATTATTTTATTATTCTAAATATCTGATGTGTTATTTATTAGTTTGTTTGTTTTATTATATTTTTTCTTCTTTTTCTTTTTCTCTATTATTGTGTTTACGCCACTCGAGCTGTTTATATTTTATTTCAAGAGCACATTGCACAACATGCAAAACATTACAAATGACACAATTAGGCTACAATGGGAAACATAATTATAATAAAGATATTACGAAATACATCTCACAATGGGAAACATAATTATAATAAAGATATTACGAAATACATCTCACAATGGGAAACATAATTATAATAAAGATATTACGAAATACATCTCACAATGGGAAACATAATTATAATAAAGATATTACGAAATACATCTCACAATGCAGTTGCAGATTGGTAATGACGGTTAAAAGTGATTAGGCGAGAGCACAGCTGAAGACGCACTGTCACAAGATATAAGCAACTCCTCTGCAGGATAAACGTTGTTTTATTCAGTCATTCGAAAAATATTAGGGTAAGGGACTGTTTGTTATTTATAAACGGGGCCACCGGAGGGATTTTGAGTGCTTCAATCAAAAGTTGCATGACCCTCCCCTGCCTGCTAGAAAATTTTCATGACCCTCCAGCAGTCTTTTAAAAAAAGACATGACCCTCCCCGGCCAATTGTTGATACCTTTCGCCCACGCTATTAAGCGCTATGAAGACACATCGACTTAAGCTAACGTTCTAAACTCACCCTCTGCTTTCTGATCTTACACATCACACTTCACCAAGATGGTGGCCATTTCAGTAGATTTACTCACTAACATTGTTGTGGAAACACAATAAGCATGGAAACTAAATGCACACTTCCTGCAACTGCATTAGCCTACTTGAAATAAGTTACTCCTCTAGTAAGTATTCACATGAAATAAAACAATAAAACATTGAGACCATTCAACAAAGCACACTGGGTAAAAACACATGAACTTGTTGCTATGGACTCGTCTTTAGGCTTCCTCAGTCATTGTAAAGCTGCCGAAGCTGAACATTATCCAAAACTCAATTTCTCAGACGAGCGTCAATTTGGGAGCTTGCTACACTCCTTCCTTCTCAAATGACTTGAAAAGGCCGTTTTCACAATTTCACAAATAATCACAGGGACCGAAAAATACCTAACATGCCAACTTTTTCCGGGTTTAGGCCTATCATTTTAACTTTTCCTCGCTGTCTTGCCGTTTTAATATTTTCCCGTAGAATATCCCATATTACTGTAATACTCTCATAACATTAGTCCTGCATTCTGGCCTGTCTCTGTGTTGTCCTGTTGTTACCCCTTGCCCTTCCAGTGAAACAGATGTATTCAAATCATCGTTTTGCTTGCTTGAATGCGAATATAAATGGAATAAAGCTCCTTAAAAATTAGCACGGAGATCTGATTTGAATGACACCTAGCTGAACCAATAAGACAACATAATTATCATTAGAATTAACTTAGCTTGGCTGTTAGCCTGGTCTGGACCAGGCTAGGTGCAGAGAATAAATCCCCATGGTAACTTATGTGCCATCTCTTTTGTGAAACCAAGTCAAGGCTAAATTCATCCAGGATAACCAAAAAATCCAAGCTTAATCCCTTATCTAGGTTTTGTGAAATACCCCTCTGGTCTGTGGCGGAATTGTTTTCTGAAACTGCAAAATATCAACGGTGAACGCCCCCGTGGGCGCAATCGAATTCCCTAATTTACATGTGCCTGTGGAGGGAAAATTCCAATATGTGCTGACTGCAAAATAGGAAAGACAAAACCGCGAGTATACAAAGTCAATTGCGCTGGGACGCAAGATAAAGCCCATTATGTGATTTTGCTCTTCATTGTGGTTGATAAAATTCAAGATTTATGTGCAAAAAAAAGCTAATTTGAATTTTCAGAGCAACATGTTACGGCAATACCTGAATGCAGACCTTAATGATCATTGCTATTCTACCTTCCTTACTTTCAATTGCGAGTTGAAATTAATGTTAAATGATGACTTACATAGGTCTGCAGTACAAATGTTTTTTAAATTGTAGCTGAAACAAGTACAAAGGATCTTTAATCTATTCATTGAATTCATCATCGTCAGATCAGGAGCACAGAGGATGCCATCTCTATGGCACTTCACTCTGCCCTGTCCCACCTTGACAATAGCAACACCTATATGAGAATGCTGTTCATTAACTTCAGCTCAGCGTTCAACACCATCATCCCCTCCAAACTGATCACCAAACTCAGTAAACTGGGCATCAATACCTCCCTCTGTAACTGGATTCTGGACTTCCTAACCAACAGACCTCAGTCTGTTAGGTTAGATAACCGCACCTCCTCAACCATCACCCTAAACACTGGCGTACCACAGGAATGTGTGCTGAGCCCTCTCCTCTACTCCCTCTTTACCTACGACTGCACACCTGTACATGGCTCTAACACCATTGTCAAGTTTGCAGATGACAATACGGTGATTGGGCTCGCAACGATGAGACGGCCTACAGGGAGGAGGTCCAGCACCTAACATCGTGGTGCACTGATAACTACCTGGCTCTCAACACCAAGAAGACCAAAGAGCTCATTGTGGACTTCAGGAAGTCTAAAGCTAGCACACACACACCCATTCTCATCAACAGGACTGAGGTGGAGCGTGTTACCAGCTTCAAGTTTCTGGGTGTCCACATCTCTGAGGACCTCTCTTGGACCCTCAACACCTCTACCCTGATCAAAAAGGCTCACCAGCGTCTCTTCTTTCTGAGGTCCATCTGTCTCCTCAGATCCTGGTGAACGTCTACCGCTGCAACATCGAAAGCATCTTCACCAACTGTGTCACACTTTGGTATGGCAACTGCTCTCCACGACCGGTAAGCACTGCAGAGGGTAGTGAAAACTGCCCAACACATCACCGGTTCCTCACTCCCCTTCATCGAGGCCATCCAGGGCAAGCGATGCTTGTGTAAGGCGCGCATCATCAAAGTGTGTTCTCACCCCTACCACAGACTGTTCACCCCACTCCCCTCCGGGAGGCGTTACAGGTCTCTCCGCATCCGAACCAGCAGGTTCAGAGGAAGCTTCTTTCCTGCGGCTGTCATCCTACTGAACTCTAGCTCTGCATCCCGGTGACATCCAACTAACTAAGACCCCATCACCCCCTGCCCCGCCCCCGCCTGATGCCTCCTTGCCTGTGCCTGTTGAGGTGTCCACGACCATGGCAACCTTGACAGGGACAACAAGGAGGCAGACATCCCCCCCCCCATAGCACTAGTTTTGGTCACGTTAACAACACGTTAACAACATAGCACTAGTTTTGGTCACGTTAACAACACGTTAACAACATAGCACTAGTTTTGGTCATGTTAACAACACGTTAACAACATAGCACTAGTTTTGGTCACGTTAACAACACGTTAACAACATAGCACTAGTTTTGGTCATGTTAACATAGCACTAGTTTTGGTCACGTTAACAACACGTTAACAACATGGCACTAGTTTTGGTCACGTTAACAACACGTTAACAACATAGCACTAGTTTTGGTCACGTTAACAACACGTTAACAACATAGCACTAGTTTTGGTCATGTTAACATAGCACTAGTTTTGGTCATGTTAACAACATAGCACTAGTTTTGGTCATGTTAACACATAGTTGTTATCAGATGTCAGATTTAGCTTACACAGAGGTCTACCTACCACTGTCAACATCTGGCATGGAGAATGCACAGAAAAAAATACTGTTTTATGTTAAAGATTCTCTGTTGCATAAGCAGATATCCAATGGCATCATCTATGTGCAAATCAGGGTTTCCGTTGTCCGGTAATTACCGGACATTGGCCGAAAACAACGAACAGTGAGGCGGTTCAAACATGGCCAGGCCCAGGCAGACTAGCCGTAAAAGTTTTTTCAGAGGCCAGACGCGATGGATGATAAATTGGTAACGTCTAAAGCCTCAGATGTCCGGTCAACTCCAACACCACCAGATAAAAAGCAGAAGTGTCCGGGCGTATCTGTCGGAATCAGTGACATTGGAAGTGGAGTTGCGGGGGATGCGGCCGCTCCAAGACACTGTCATTCTCCGTGTACACTGTCACTGGACATGCAAAGTGTTCTTTACCCAAAGCATACAGTAGGCCTATGCGTTCTCTGTCTATGATCTGCAGGGTTAGGGCCTCCTCGACGAGGAGATTAGGCTACTGGTCCGCGAATAATTTCTGGCACAATTAAACGGTATCATTGAACCGCGGCCGAAAGAAAAATAAACTAAACATTTCCCAGAATAGGAAACATTTCCTAATTTATTGTTATCAAATAGAGGCATAGCATTAGGGGGTAGTGGTGTGAGCGCTCATTCTTGTATGTGCACATCTGTGTAAGTTACTGTAAACAGTCACCACTGGAGATAACGTAGCAGCAACAAACAACGTAGCCTTTTTAAAACAACGAACGAAGCGGACTCTTGCTGTCCATGAAAAGATACTGGCTAGATCTTGTTCGGAAGGTTTATGTTAGGCTAATGAACATGTTGCATTCTATACAGCTTGATTATAGCCTGTCTCCAGTTTTCCCTTAATTTGACTAATTAAGAAGCGATAATATATTTGACCGGCATATCATCGAAATGTCCGGAAAACGAAACCTCTGCCGGTCACTTTGACCGGCACCATTTTTTTCTAGCGGAAACTCTGGTGCAAATATACAGATATCCTATGGCATCATCTTGCATCTCTCATCATCATCTTGCATCTTTTTTCTTTTTTTTGTGTATGTGACTGTATGTGTGTGTGTGGTTAAGGTTAGGGTTAGTGTGTGTGTGTATGTGTCTTACCGATGAATGGAATGGTTGCCAGGCTGTCATCCTGTACTGTCAGTTGAGTCCCAGCATTCCGGTGTTGGGGGGTGGAGTCACTACTGTTGGAATGGGCGTGACCAGCTGGTTGGAGGGCGGGGCCAGTGTTCTGGGCATGCTCAGTGCTGGGGAGGGGTCCAAGGCTGTTGGCAGGATCTGATAGGCTGAGAGAGTCCAGCATGTAGTTGGGGGGGAGGTGCAAGGTATGGAGCGCTTTACGTCCACCAAGGGGCTTCTGTCTTAGCACCACTTCCTGTTGTTGCTCCGCCTCTTTCTGTCTCAGCTCCACTTCCTGTAGTTGCTCCGCCTCTTTCTGTCTCAGCTCCACTTCCTGTTGTTGCTCCGCCTCCTTCTCAACTGCCTGCACCTGGTTGGTCAGCAGGTGGATCCGTCCCTCACTGGGCACAGTGTCTGATTGGTCGGCGGTTTCCGGGGAGTCTTCTGTGTGGGCGGAGCGCCACGCGAGAGCGTCAAAGTGGGGGGGGTCTCGGAATGAGTGGGTGTGCTGCAGGATCCGCCCAGTCTTGTGGTAGAAGGAGGGACTGTAGCTACGGTAACCCTCACACTCCTCCCCCTCAGAGCGATGCCGCACCTGGGGGGCGGGCCTTCGGGGTCGGGGTGTGTGGTCAGGAGTCGGCTGGGGGAGTGTTTCTGCCGTGCGTTGCGGAGTGCGCTGCATTAGAGGGGAGTGGTGTGTGTGTTGCGGAGTGTGTGAGGGGGAACACTCCGCTGTGTGTTGGGCTGAATACGGAGGAGTGTGTTCACGGCTATCTGCTGGAACTTTAGGAGGTCTTTGCCCATGTGCGTGTTGGGGTGTGTGTTGGGGTGCATGCTGGGGTGCGTGTTGGGGTGCGTGTTGGGGTGTGTGTTGGGGTGCGTGTTGGGGTGTGTGTTGGGTTCTTTGCACATAGGAGTGCCCAGGTGTCTGTTCGTAGTGATGGGGCATGTGTTGGGGGGGGTGTCCAGAATGTTGAGGTGTGTGTTGTGGTGTGTGTTGTGGTGTGTGATGTGGTGTGTGATGTGGTGTGTGTTGTGGTGTGTGATGTGGTGTGTGATGTGGTGTGTGTTGTGGTGTGTGATGTGGTGTGTGTTGTGGTGTGTGATGTGGTGTGTGATGACGTGTGTGAGATTGTTGTGTTGTTTGTCTGTGGGCGGGACTAACAAGACTCCTGGGCGGAGCTTGTCTGTCTGGTCTGTCCAATGAGAGAGGCTCCAGTGAAGGGGCGGGGCGTGCAACCAGGAGGGACTCTGAGCGTGAGCGGACAGGCCACACCCCCTGCTGCCTCCACTGGGCGGGGCTTACTGAATGCAGCAACCAATCAGCCTCCTGGGAGCTACTGTAGCCCCTCCCCCTGCCCTCCCCCAGCCTGTCCTGAGAGGCGCTGCGTCTGTGAGGGGGGGGGCGTCTGGGTGCTGGGGGGGTGCGGGGGGGCAGGTAGGATGACTGGGAGTGTGTGCGTGTGTAAGGCAAGCGTGAGTGTGTGTGTGTTTGTGAGTGGGTGTAGTACCAGTCACTCAGTGCTTGAGCTGTATGAGAACTGCGACTGGGCGATGCGGGCGACAGATGGTTGCCGTGGTGATGGTGGCCGTGGCCCCCCAAGGAGAAAGAGCGTCCTCTGGGCCCCTCCCCGTCTGTCCAGTTATCCGGCGGGGAGGCGGGGCTTAGCCAGCGGCCCCTCCTCTCCTGAGAGTGTGTGTGAGATGTGAGCGAAAGTGTGTCAGGCCGTTTGGTGTGTGTGTGAGGCGTGTTGGTGTGTGTGTGAAGCGAGTGGGTGTGTGTGTGCGTCAGCCCCCACCCATCTTGCTGCTTCTGACCCATGTGGGCAGGTTCATGGGCGTGGTTATAAGGTGCAGGCGGGGCTGGGATATGCTGAGCTCCTCCTGAGTACAAAACAGTTCCTCTGGAGTAGGAAAGAGCATCCTGAGAGTATGCCTATGAGAGATGGAGAGAGAGAAGGGGAGAGAGAGGGAGAGAGACGGAGAGAGAGAGAGATGGAGAGAGAGAGAGAGAGAGAGAGAGAGAGAGAGGGAGAAGGGGAGAGAGAGAGATTGAGGGAGAGAGAGAGAGAAAGGGAGAGAGAGAGAGAGGGGGAGAGGGAGGGAGAGAGAGAGGGAGGGAGAGAGCATGTTAAGATTTCAGGCACCAGCTAAGTCTACCAGTCTAATTGTTACACACCAACCCAACACCTTACCCCCAAGCCAAACACATTACCCCACAAGCCCAATACCTTACCTACCGGCCCAACACTTTAACTACCGGCCCATCACCTTATCTACCGGCCCAACACCTTACCCACAAGCCTAAAGCCAGACTGGCCAGTCTGGCTAAACCTCTCTAAGACTGAACTACTGTTTTTTTCCACTGGTCTTCTCTCTCCCTTGCACCTAGGGCAAAATGGCAGCATGAGGTAGTCAAATCTAGGCGTCAGCAGGAGATAGATAAACTCATCAAGGAGAGGAGGCAGCTTAAGGGGTATGCTTTGGGGGCAGCCGTGGCCTACTGGTTAGTGCTTCGGACCTGTGACTGGAGGGTTGCCGGTTCGAACCCCGACCAGTAGGCACGGCTGAAGTGCCCTTGAGCAAGGCACCTAACCCCTCACTGTTGCTGTTGTTGCAGGCAGCTCACTGTGCCGGGATTAGTGTGTTCTTCCCCTCACTGTGTGTTCACTGTGTGCCGAGTTCGAGCTGAATTCACGGAGTGGGATAAATGCAGAGACCAAATTTCCCTCACGGGATCAAAAGAGTATATATACTTAATACTATAGACTATACTATACTACTACTAATAAGCGGTGGAGAAAAGCTACAGATGATGAGAAGGAAGGTATTGACTGTCTACAGGCAGATGTGAGGGAGCGGCTGGCAGTGCTAAGAAGAGCTGAAAATATTAGGAAAAATAGGAAGAAGAAATCACAAGCTTGACTAGAATTCTATAAAGACCCATTTAAATTTTAAGTCTTTATTCGTAATGCAGAAGAGTGGTAGTCTTTTGGAACCTAAGCAGAAGCTTGAGGAGTATTTAGAGGGAGTGCACAAAGATAGGAAGAGGTTCAGAGAGATGGTACTTCCCGCTGATATCCCACCTATTGGTGAATTAAGTAGCCAAAGCGACGATAGTCCACCAAGGTGGAAAGAGGTGCAAGAAGTAATAAAACGTGCAAGGGCCTCTTCAGCCCCGGTGTTATGAGTTTGTGCCTGTAATTCCAGTTTTGTCCTTGAGGGGTCACTGTTGGGTTTTTCTGTTGCTGTTCACCTTCCATGTTTGATAATTAGTCATTAGTGTGTTCACCTGTGCTTGTTAACTTCACTATTTAAGCCACTGGCTTTCCTTTGTTCTTTGCTCAGTCTTGAGTTGTCACTCAACTGGAAATGCTGATCAAGTCTCGTTTTCGTGAGTTCTTTTTGACCTTGTTATTCTGATGTTATGTTTTTGTTTCTACCTCAAGACTTGTTTTTTGCTGCTGTGGAATTGTATTTTTTGACCTGCTGGACTGTTGGCTATTTTGTCTGGATTTTGCCTAGTGACCTGTCTCAAGTCTTCAACCTGTGATATATCACCAAGGCTTGCATCATACCACCTTCCCAGACTCTTCACTGGTTTCTCCAGAATCGTCCCCCAGTTTCATGAGCTTTTATGACAAAAGCGTGACTGTGGTAGTTAACAAACTACATCCTAATAGAAAACTGTTAGCTTTCCTGGTATCAAATGACAAATGGTATCACAACATAAATTATGCTGGCGACCCAAATAAAATCTCCTGCGACCCACCCGTGGGTCGCGACCCAGACTTTGGGAAACACTGGTCTAGTGGTCTAGTTGTCTAGTGGACTTGTGGTCTAGTGGTCTAGTGGTCTTGTGGTCTAGTGGACTTGTGGTCTAGTGGTCTAGTGGTAGAGCTTCGGACTAGTGGTCTAGTGGACTAGTGGTCTAGTGGTAGAGCTTCGGACTTGTGGTCTAGTGGTCTAGTGGACTAGTGGTCTAGTGGTCTAGTGGTAGAGCTTCGGACTTGTGGTCTAGTGGTCTAGTGGTCTAGTGGACTAGTGGACTAGTGGTCTAGTAGCTTTGGACTGACACACTGGAGACCCGGGACCTGAGCAATCCTAACACCCGGGACGTGCAAGGGCCTCTTCAGCCCCGGGACCTAATGGAGTGCCCTCCTCAATTTAGGCCAATTAGTCTACTGAATGTTGAAGGGAAGGTTTTCTTCAGTGTGGTGGCACGGAGACTGACAAGTTACCTTGAAAGGAATAAACTAATTGATACCACGGTGCAAAAAGCTGGAATTCCTGGCTTCTCCGGGTGCTTAGAGCATACCTGCATGATTTGGCACCAAATTCAGTTAGCAAAGCATGAGAAGAGAGACCTGCACGTTGTGTTCTTGGATTTGGCTAATGCTTTTGGGTCTGTGCCGCATAGTCTGTTGTGGGAGGCCTTTCATTATTTCAGAATCCCAGGTAGCATTAAAAGCCTAGTAAAAGCATACTTTCTGGATATTCAATTATGTTTTACTACAGCTGAGTACACCACAGGGTGGCAACAACTCGAGATCATCTCCCCACTTGCTTTTACAATGGCAATGGAGGTCATCATTAGGGCCTCAAAACGGGTAGTGGGTGGGGAGAAGTTGGAGGGAGGGCCACGCCTCCCCCCGATTAGGGCTTTCATGGACGACATGACAACCTTGACGTCAACCGTTCCATGCACCAACAGGTTGCTGGATAAGTTAAGTAGTAATCTGCAATGGGCCAGAATGAAGGTGAAGCCAAGTAAGTCTATGGGCTGTATTTTGGGTCACCAGCGCATGGGGTAATACTCGTTATTCACCCGCGGAAAGTTGAATTCGGTATTTTGCACGTTTATTTTTTAAGCATTGCGCCCAGGGGTGTGGCAATTAACAACCTAGGGAGGGGACTCGCGCATTGTCTAAAAATCGCTATCATACACCACCTAAACCTGGTCAGAAGTCAATGGCGAGTTGTTCATATGCTATTTTAAGAGCGCATGTCAACAGTCATATTGGCAGGTGCACGCACCATTCTTCTATCATTCATGAACGCACACCAGCGCACGTCCATGCAAAGCATTAAATTGCATGATTACAATGGGAAACATAATTAGAATAAAGATATTACGAAATACTGTACATCTCATGATGAGTAGTTATTCACCATCATTTGCAAATTGGTAATGGCGGTTAAAAGTGATTAGGGGAGAGGCGAGAGACACGTCACGAGATATAAGCAACTCCTCTGCAGGATAAATGTTGTTTTATTCAGACATTTGAGCAATATTCGGGTAAGTGTTTTTCCAGCCTATGTTTTCGATGGTAACCCATTGTCAGTCAATAGTGAAAGTAACTGCATATAACTGTCTTGTGGTTGACTGACTCCTTGGTGAAGTTAGTTTCACTTTGCCAATGAGTTCAAATAATAGACGAGTGCAAATGCGTGAAGGCTATGCTAGGTTTTAGTAAAGCATGGTTTAAGAATGACTATTCCATACGGTCTCGCATGCGCCGTTGAATGCCAAAATACCGATGCATTTATTTGACATATCGCGCGTTGCGCCGTTAAAGGGAATGACAGATGTCATTCTCATTGGTTTAAAATGATGTTACGCCCCAAACACACCCATATGACTGATTAAAAGACCTAGGAAAACCTTGTTACGCCATGCGCTCCACTTTTCATAACGAAACCCCTCCCAATGTGAACTGGACATCCTACTAAATTTGAATAGACTTTTGACGAGTGACGATGCACTTTAGAATGTCATGATGGGGCCCTATGAGTCTCTCAATTGTTAAAGGGAAGGTAATAGATAAAAAGTTTGCTATAAATAAAGAGGTGATTCCCACGGTTCTGGAGAAACCAGTGAAGAGTCTGGGAAGGTGGTATGATGCAAGCCTTGGTGATTTATCACAGGTTGAAGACTTGAGACAGGTCACTAGGCAAGGTATTGCAAAAATTGACAAGTCAGGGCTGCCAGGTAAGCTCAAGCTGTGGTGTTTGCAGTTTGGTTTATTGCCTCGGCTAATGTGGCCATTGACAGTTTATGAAGTTCCTCTGTCAAAGGTAGGTTGGAAGGTTGGAAGGTTGGAAAAAATGATCAACTCCTTTGTCAGAAAATGGGTCGGAGTCCCACACTGCTTAAAGGCCCGTACACACCAGATACGACACGAAATTACGGTGCGAAAATGCGAAAAATTCGTGTGCGAAATTTTCGCACTCAAAGTGTACACACCGAGTCCGATGCGATCATTTTAATATTTCGCATTCTATTTCGCATTGTTTCGCGCCGTGAGCCCGTGAGTTGAATTTAATGATGGAGACGTCTAGCAGCGACGAAGAGCTAATTGTTATCGACATCCTCTTGAGAAAGAGAAAAAGGCAGTTTTGGGTACATCCTACGTTACAGCTGAGGCAACAGCAGGGAGAGTTCCACCACCTCATCCAAGAACTGAAGCTGTACCACGACAGATTCCGTCAATATTTTAGGATGAGTGTCGTTCAATTTGAACATATTTTGGGTATCCTGGCTCCTCACTTGAGGAGACTTCATACAAACTACAGAGAGCCAATCGATCCAGAACAACGCCTGGCAGTGTGTCTAAGGTAAGATATACCCTAGTAGGCATATAGGCCTATACGCCTAATGAAAATCTTAGACGACTTCTAATAGGTCCGCTTTTCATGAGCGGACGTAAACGATACATTGTAGCCACTGTTTCAAGTTTCATGTTGCTGTCTGTGCCTACTGATACATAAGTAGCCTAGCTGCTAGCCTACTAAAATCACGAAATCCATTTAAATCACGATTTCGCGAAATGTTCCTCTGTTCTATTATGAACGTCTGGTTACATTCATATGGTGTTTACATAACGTTGGTTGGCTATCATCCTAGCTTGATCAAAGTAACCTGGATAAAAGAAAGATGGATAAATAGATAGATAGATGGAAACAGAAACAATAATAAATAAAGACAGCCAAGTAGGACCTATAACATGTATATGTATGTATTTATGTATTTTATCTTTACTTAGATTCCTCTGTACTGGTGATTCCTATCAAACAATTGCATCAAGCTTCAGGTTGGGGAAATCGACAGTGGCAGAAATTGTGAAGGAGGTCTGCCACCTAATCTGGGAACAGATGATGGATCGGTACATGCCTGCACCCACCGAGGCTTTGTGGAGGAGGGCTGCGAGGGGTTTCCAAGAAAAACGTAACTTCCCCAACTGCATTGGTGCACTGGATGGGAAACACGTCATTATCCAGAAGCCTGCTGGATCTGGATCATCATTCTTTAATTACAAGGGCACATTTTCAGTGGTTTTGCTAGCCCTAGTTGATGACAACTACAATTTCATTGCTGTGGATGTGGGAGCGTTTGGTAGCAACAGCGATGGAGGAATTTTTGCCAATTCTAATCTAGGCAAAAGCCTTGAGGCAGGCACACTGCATGTCCCTCCACCTGCTGCCTTACCTGGTGCCCCAGAATTGGGAGATCTGCCCTATGTGATAGTGGCAGATGATGCATTCCCTCTGAGGACGTACATCATGAAGCCATATCCAGGGAGACGCTTACCAGAAGACCAGCGGATCTTTAACTCCAGTGCCCGCCGGATGGTGGAAAATGCCTTTTGGTATTTTAACACAGAGATGGGAGATATACCAACGGCGATTGCGGGTGGCACCGGATACAGTAGACCAGGTAAAATATTGCACAGTATATCAGTTAAAAATAAAATAGATGTTTGTTAGTCATTAGACAAGTTTACTGATTACACCTTATTCTTTGTTACTGCAGGTGATCAAGGCCACATGTGTCCTCTGCAACTACCTACGGCAAGATGCAGGCCAGGCAGCAGCAGAGGATGAGCAACATGAGGAAGGTGATGTAGCTGTGGGCCCTGCTTTGCAGCCCACCCCACCTCTACGAGGGAACCGTGGACCTGTCCTAGCCATGCACAATCGGGACACACTATGCCGCTATTTCTCCTCTCCTGCAGGAGAAACACGCAGCCAATATTACAACACTTGGTGGCTTTTGTCATATAGGACGGGGTACTGACAAACAAGATTGATTAGTTGTTCACCCATTTTTTAACCTTTTCTTCAGTGACGTTCTATATTTGTTTCATCATATTAGAACTCTGCGAAATCATTATTTGATTGGTCAACAGCTCTTTTTCGCATGCGAAATTTCGCATGAAACGAGACCATTGCGAAAGTTTTTTTCATCGCAACGAATTTCGTCCTCGGTGTGTACAGACTAATAAGAATACATGTGTTTAATAGCCTGCGTAATTTCGTGCGAATATTTCGTCCGAAAAATCGGACTTGGTGTGTACGGGCCTTAACCCTTTGCAGACGGCCCATTCTAATTTCGGTACCCCAGTACCGATGACGTTCAGTCTAATAACTCCGCCATACCCCAACCAATTTTATCAATGAAAACTTCCTCAAAAACGTCACATCATAGGCTTTCTGGCGATATGATTGGTTAAGGGATTTGTGGCGCGAATTTCTTTTACTACGTGAAGGAAAAATCAAGAGTTGACGTCTCCCTCCACTATAGGAAAAACAGCAGGAAGCACTATGCATCGTTGATCTTGACGTCGTCTAAAGGAGAAACTACTGGATCATCTGAGGTAAAAACAAGTCTTTTTGTGTTATTATTACTTGTTATCCATGTTATTACTTCAAAATCGTTTTTAAAAGTTATTTTTGCTGGTAATTACACCTTGTAGGCATGGCCGTAACATAATGCGTGTGTGTGTTCACTTCAGCTGATGACAGCTGGTATTTTAGCACACCGTAATCTTTAGTAAACTCATTATTTTCAATCATTTTTGGGGGGTTACTATATGTCAACCAAGATTACAGACCTACTAAGACTGACACTTTAACGATTTGTTCTATTTTGAACGATGTTGCTTGCTTGTCATCTGATAGAAAACTAGCTAAGTTAGGTAACGTTAGCATCAGGAGAGGCTGCAACATGTCCTTGATGCATAGTCGCGATAAAGTTCACTCCCGTGCTTCATGACTGCCAACTTTATGTCAAGTACACCTAATCGGTATTTTATTGTCAAATAAACCTTTCATTCCTTCCTAATATGTATAGCACAATTTACAGTTGTTTGTAGCCAAGTTGCTTAGCTTACTTAGATAGAAACATCTGACATGTATGACAACGTTAATGTTACGTTACGTGAACACTGTGTTGATCACCGATGGTGTAACGTAAGGATTTTATTCATTGACTGCTGTTTTCATGAATACAGGACTGAAGATTTGTTATAAATGTGTCTTAGTAATGTTTAGCTTTTAGGCTGTAAGGTTGACTGCTACGATTATGAGGTTTATGGGTGGCTAACTATGATGGGAGCTCATACACCCAAGCCTACTCGTCGACACATTATTTTCTAAGGGGGTGTTTTGTCTTTATGCAACTGCAGTAGCCTATGCACGGTGTGTATGTGTATGCATACGCTGTTTAGATGTTTTCTGTCATATCTCCTGACTCATGTTAATGAATCAATTTTTGCTTGTAAGCTGGTATGCTATGTATGGTTTAGCCAAGGCAATAACACTTACTGTAGTGAGCTCTGAGACTAATGTTACCTCTCCAAGCAATATTGGAGTCCTCCAGTGACAATAATACTTTTAGTGAAAAGAGTCATGGTTGGTGGTAATTAAGATTATGTGGAAGTAATGCAAAATAAAACTAAACAACCTATTCACTATCAGATCTGTGATTTTTTGTTATTTTAGATGGAGGGAGAGAAGTACGTGCAACTGGGGTGAAGCAGCCGACTGCTGCTGGCAAATATGACCCCAAGGACCACAATGGCATGGACATGGGACATGGATGGGTAGCTTCTGGATGAAGACGACAATGATGTGCTACAGGAGGAGATAATCTCTTATCCTCAGCTGGGTAAGCATGTTTGTGTGTGTGTGTGTGCATCCATCTGGGCGCAAGCACATTTCTGGTTGTGACAATAGTGTTGCTTATAACAATAATAAGAGGGATTATAGTGATAATAGTTTGGTTAGATTTGTAATTCAATTTCTATATTTCTTATCTGACAATTTCTTTATTTTGAATTTGGTCAAGTCCCATGTCAGGTAGAAAGCATACACTTTGCCTATCCTTCCAACACAGACAGAGACACCAACTCCAATAGCATTTACATCCCATCGTCTGCTAGGCTTAGATGGACACACACGCATGCACACACATATATACACACACACACACACACACACACACACACACACACACACACACACACAACCACGCAACCATGCCACAGCTGTGACAATGCACACACCACGGATCTGGTGTGAATGTGGCGTTAGTGTATCACCTTATGTGTAGGGCAAATGATATCGATAATTATATATTGTATCGAATTATATGCTGTATGGTTGTTAAATGTATTGAATTTCTTCTAACGTTTTAATTGTTTATATATATGTGTGTGTGAATGTTAGTATGAATTGATGTTTTGTTCACCATGTAAGATTTGTTGATCTTTGTTATACTGTTGTCTTGTCATTCTTGTAGTTCTAATAGTTACTGCATGTTTGTAAACATATGTTTATGTTATTTACCTGAAGTTGTTGTTCCTGTTATTTAATCACATTGTTTAAGACTTTTCTAAATAAAATGATTTATTTCCCCTTGTGCCAGTGTCTCTATATTCTTGTTTTCATAGTAGAATGAAGCACACGGAGAAGCAGTTACAATCAGCTAGTCTGTCTTTCAGCCTTTATCTGTCCTCCCCACAATTGATTTAGCCTCTTCAGAGTACAGTAAGACATCCCATATTGAGGTTGTTTTGATGGAAAAACATCTTATTTTTTTACATGACCATTATATCTGTATTTTTAGGTCAGATGCCAAACCGAGAAATGAAAACATTCTACTCTTTAAAAATTCTACTTGTTACTGTTATGAGTAAATTAATCATAACTTCTGAACCAAAGGTGATAAATTGATTCTGTTTTTTTCACTGAGGAGAACACAACACTGGCTATCCTTTGCACACTATATCTACAACAGACATTAGGTGAAAAGAAAGATTCATCTTGACATTGATATTTTCACGTTTTTTGATGTTGAATTTTGAAGGTTTTGTTTAAAAACAATGTGTGGTACACTCAAATGTATTAACTACAGTGTTGCCACAGTTACCTTGAAAAAGTAATCTGATTACTGATTACTCCTTTAAAAAGTAACTTAGTTACTTTACTGATTACTTGATTTTAAAAGTAACTATGTTAGATTACAAGTTACTTTATTAGTTACTTTCAGCAGCTGCCGACAACACCCCCAACGCCTCAACATAAAAATGATAACTGGTTTTGCCAATACTCACATACTGGAAGTGCATTTTAACAGCAATGTATAGCAGACATCCCAACCTAACCTACTTAGATACTGAAATTCAGATGTTTGTTCAATAATGTCTAAGTACACCAAATAAGGAAGGCCTATTGATAGAAATTGTTATAGTAAAATATGTAGATTTTTTTTCATGTAGCCTTGGCAACTAGCCATCTTGTAGCCTATAGGCCTGAGTAATATGCAAATGAAATTACACTTGTTAAACTCACCTCAACAAGTCTTTTGCAATCATTTAACCTGCCGTGAGCAATGCTAAAGTTGCTGTTACAAACAGTGCAGTGTGCAAGATTATCATTATGTTTTAATCTTTTAAGACAATTGGGAACACTTTTGTGTAGTCTGATGTGAAATGGGTCTTAAATCTTCCTTTTTGAGGGGCACTGACGCTGCCATGACGCTTCTGTTCCTAGATACACTGACTGAACTGATTAATTATGTTTGGGAGAAAAGAGATATAAGCACACTGAAAACGGATTGGTTGATTTAGCAAAACAGACCAGGATGCTCTCTGTCTTGGATGCGCTTCAGGCACAAACGGACCACTCCTCTCTCTCCCTCTCCGTTGTGTGCGCATTAAGCTATGCACACGCGATTTGAAGCAAATATTCTAGAATCTTTGATTTGAAGTCCGGTCTGGCTTGCGTGCTCTTGTTCGCTCTAGGTTCCGGGAGATTTTATGTAATTTGCGGGCGTCAGGAAGCCGCTATCAATATGTGGGAGACTTCCAAAACTTCGGGAGACTTGGGATGTCTAGCTAGACAGCACTTTGTCGCCAGCACAGAATGTACATTGAACTTTATTTTTTGTCATGTTTAGCTGACACAAACTCAAAGTAATGACTGATGAAATGTGCATCTCTCTCTCCCTCCATTGTTGTTTTCGTTTGTGTCGCTGCACGTGAATTGTCCTCATGCTGAAAACATGAGCATAGCCTACATGACATTAATCCCCAACACAAGAAGAAAGCAAAGAATATATCTTTTTATTAAGGAAAATGACAAAAATAGTAACGCACAGTAACTTAGATAAGTAACTTTAATCTGATTACTGGTTTGTAAATAGTAGCGCGTTAGATTACTCGTTACTGAAAAAAGTGGTAAAAATAGACTAACGCGTTACTAAGTAATGCGTTACTGGCATCACTGTGTGTACCATTTTAAAGGGCTAGTTTTCCTGATTACAATGGTGGGTATATCTTATCTCTGTCATGTAGCATGGCCACACAATAAGCCTTTTTGCCTCACAAGGGCATCAAGTATGAAAAAACGGAATGTTTTGTGCCGTTTGCAAAGGTCTAATAAATTTATCATACCTTTTGAACAAAAGGTGACACATTGATTCTGTTTTTATCACTGAGTAGAGGACAAAATTGTGAATCTCCCATATACTCTATGTTTTTCTCTATCTACAATAGAAATTGGGAGAAAAATTAGATTAATCTTGACAAACTGATATTTTTGTGTTTTTTGGGGTTGAATTTTAAAGATATTTTTCAAACTTATTAATTATATTTTATACCATTTGAAAGGGCTATTTCTCCTGATTACAGTGGTGGGTATATTGTATCTCTGTCATGTAGCATAATCATACAATAAGCCTTTTTGTGCCATAAGGCCATCGAGTATGAAAAAATGGAATGTTCGGCACAGTCTGCAAAGGGTTAAGGCGAGACACTACAGGTGAATAGGGTAACATTTTTAACAAGCAGATATCACTACTTCCCCAGTTGATTATTTACATTAATATGAGAAAAAAATGTATTACAAGTTTGCTGTAATTTAATGTTTACATATGCAGATTAGGCATTATCTAATTAAATATGAGCTCATTTGCATACATTTTAAGGCACGAAACCTGAGCATTGGATACAGCCAGGTTCAAAATTATGTTTTCATTGTGTTAAGATATTAGATGGGGAAACATTTACAGAGGGATTTATGAATATCTACTTTTGTTATCCTGTAAATCAGAAAATTATGTCACTAGCCCTAAAAAATCGATTTTTCCATGTTTTTAGGCATAAAATGTCATGTAAGTCAGGCTAGGAATAATATATCAACAAACCCCTCTGTAGACATCTTCGACATATAGTTAGGCATAAGTCTAGAAAGTTTGGTGTATGTACGTGCTTCTGTATTGGAGTTTTTGAGCTCAAAGTGTGAGAGGAAACTCATTTTGAGAAAACAGCCTTGAAAGACAGCCAATGAGATTCCGTTCTCAGCTTAGACTCGCCTTTGAACTTCCGCGATTGGTTGCTGATACAAAGGAAGTGTCCATATATGGATCACATAGTGTGATACAGGAAAAACAGAGCTTTCCAACGGTAGTACACATGATATGTTTTGGACCACGGTCGCGGGAGTGCATGCAAGGTTAGAATGCTAACTTTTGCTGAATTTAGGAGAAATATACAGGCGCGAGTAGACACAATATAATGAAATAAACACCTAAATGTGTAAATCTGACTTTTTTGTTGTAGTAGTGTGAAAGAATACATGCTAAGGTAACAGACTAGCTCAAAATCTCGAAATTGACCAGTGCATGAAAAAACGATGTTTTCACCTGCCGTGTCTCGCCTTAAGCAGTGTAGCCTTGTATGGGAAGGGCATTGTAGAGTTGCCAATATCTAGTCTGACAGAGGAATTTAAGTGTGCTAAGGCTAGATTGGAAATGACTCTTACTCAGTCCAAAGACCCAGTGGTGAGGAAAGTTGAACCCACAGTTAATGCAGGGAGGAAGTGGAACCCAGAACAGGCAGTTAAGCAAGCTCAATCAGCATTGAAGCATAGAGATATAATGGGCCATGTGCAGCACGGGCGGGGGGGTCTAGGGGTGGGTGTAAGTAAACCCTTGTGGAGTAAGGCTTCTGCAGGAGACAAGAGGGAAATGGTAGTGGAGGAAATGCATAGACAGGAGGAGACTGTAAGATGTACTTAGGCAGTGTAACAGGCAAAACAAGGGCAGTGGGTGAACTGGGAAGGGGTGGAAAAAAGACTGATTAAATGGAAAGATCTATGGGGCATGGAAGCTGGTAAGATCAGATTTATGTTAGATGCTACATATGATGTGCTCCCATCTCCCAAGAATTTAAGTCAATGGTTTGGTGAGGATTATAATGCATACTTTGCTCGTGTGTGGGCAGCCTCCACCATATCCTATCAGGGTGCAAGATAAGTCTCACCCAGGGGCGGTATACATGGCGTCATAACCAGGTATTGAAATGTGTGGCAGCGGCAATTAAAGATAAAAGGAGAGAAGTCAATTCACGAGCAGCTAGTAAAGGGGTTAGGCAAATTAACTTTGTACGTCAGGGGGATAAACCTCGTTCCGCGAAGGCCAGGTGTAAAACTGGCCAGTTGGAAAATGGAGCGGGCTGGGAAATGAAGGTTGATCTTGGAACACGGTCTCCACGTTTCTTAATGCTGCATCCAAAGTGAAGTCTCTTAATATGGTCTCCACATTTCTTAATGCTGCATCCAAAGTGATTGCTGGATCTGCACCCACTTGCTTAAGTGCTCTCATGAAGGCCCCTCGGCCACCTCGCTCCATCAAGGGATGGGAGGTTCAGTCAAAAATTACCAATATGACCCAATGGGAGGTTCACAGTCAAAAATGACCAATATGACCCAATGGGAGGTTCACAGTCAAAAATGACCAATATGACCCAATGGGAGGTTCACAGTCAAAAATGACCAATACCTCAAACATTTGGTCCTATCTTAGGATTCAGCATCTTGCCCTGTATGAATCTGCAAAGAAAAGGGAACCTACATCAATAGCTGGCAACCTGGCAACAGCTGTATGCCAGCCTGCAATTGATAACATGTTTCAGCAAAAAAGAAAATGGACAAATTCAGATGACTGATCAAAACATATGGACAAACTAATCACAGAATGATAGTTACAGACAGCCAACAGTTCACAACCGTGTCTGATGTTGGCTTACAGTTAGTCATGGCTGCAGCTGAACCATGGTATGAACTGAAAACTGAGAAATTTTACAGTACAGCCAAACTAAAATGAAATCCACGATAAGGTTGTGCTCAAGATCAAAGCCCTTATTAAGCCAGAAAATGCTGGCTTTCCACTGTCCTTTACCACTGATTGTTGGTCAGGATCGACGAAGTCACTGATGAGCCTAACAAGTGGTTCAGAAAGCAAGTTGTATTAAATACAAAGGTAATGAAGAAAGCAAGTTGTATTAAATACAAAGGTAATGCAGGGATCCCACACCGGTGATTATACCAGGGAGACATTCCTGGACATGCTCCAAGATTGGGAAATTACCAAAGACCGTGTAGCTCTTGTCCTTCGGGATAATGGCGCAAACATGGTTAAGGGGTTGAGGCTGGCTGAGCTTCCAGATCTCACAGCTCACACTCTGCAACTGGTGGTTAATGAAGGCCTGGCAAGTCAAAGTGACGTCATTGCCACAGTGAAGAAATGTGTCAATCATTTCCAGCACTCTATCTTTCCCATAATGCTCAGCAGTGGGAAATTGTGATCTTTCCCATAATGCTCAGCAGTGGGAGATTGTGTCCTCTATTTTGTGTCCCTTAACTCCCATTGAAGAGGTGTGTGTGTGTGTGTGTGTGTGTGTGTATATGAGTGACACTTGAGGTGGGCAGCAATGCTTCCTCTGCATCTGGCATCATCCCCTGTGTCAGTGTGCTCACAATGCTTCTCCGAGATGATCGGCCCTCAACAGGGAACCAGAACCCTCAGGGGAGTGATGAGGCTCTCAGCAAACAGTTTTCCAAACTGGAGTAGGCAAAATCTGTGGTTCTGGCATGTCTTTTGATTCCATGTTGCAAAAGTCATGCATTCTCCTGTGCTTCTACATTAACCAAGGCCAAAGAATGGCTGAAAGTGGAGGTGGAAGGTGATTTAGAGCCAAGTGCAGAAGAGCAGAATGCAGCAGAGAGAGGTGGAGCAGAGAGAGGTGGAGCAGAGAGAGGTGTGCAGTAGAGAGGTGCAGTAGAGAGGTGCAGTAGAGAGAGGTGCAGTAGAGAGAGGTGGAGTAGAGAGAGGTGGAGTAGTAGTGAGTTAGTGTAACTCACTACAATGACCATTAACACACTAACTCACTACAATCAACACTCACACACTAACTCACTATAATACACTAACTCACTACAATCAACACTAATACACTAACTCACAAACAATCAACACTAACACACTAACTCACTACAATCAACACTCATACACTAACCATATCGGTCTAACTCACTACAATCAACACTAATACACTAACTCACAACAATCAACACTCATACACTAACTTACTATAATACACTAACTCACTACAATCAACACTAATACACTAACTCACAAACAATCAACACTAACACACTAACTCACTACAATCAACACTCATACACTAACCATATCGGTCTAACTCACTACAATCAACACTAATACACTAACTCACAACAATCAACACTCATACACTAACTTACTATAATACACTAACTCACTACAATCAACACTAATACACTAACTCACAAACAATCAACACTAACACATTAACTCACAAAGAAACACATCACCACTACCTCACAAATAAACACACCAACACATTAACTCACAAACACACCAATACTAGCTCACAAACACACTAATGCTGGCCTTATACCATATGATTTTCAAGCTAATTCAGTCTGTCCAAAGTGGCAAATCTTTACTGGAGTCATGGCATGCAGGGCATGGTGATATCTGGTGTGAGATGGGAAATGATGAGTAGTGTATTCAAGCCTCACTGACTTCCTGTTGATATCTGGTGTGAGATGGGAAATCATTTAAAGGAATCTAGTTGCAGAATATAGTTGCCGTCTTCTAAATAGTGACCATGCAATGTTCCTAGTTGTTGCAAAATCATAGTCTGTGACTAGTCTGTGACTGTAGTCTTTCACAATCTTTTCGAAATCTTTTTAAAGTCCTCTGACGCATTACTCAAACACAAACAACACCCACAAACAAACAAAACACTAACTCACAAATCAACAACACTAACTCATAAACAAACAACACCAACACCCTTGGGGTATACTACGAAGCACGTTATACATATCTAGGCTATGTAGACATATCGAGGCTTGACAAAGCCTTGACTCAGGGGTATACGTTAAGTGATACTACGATTGCAGTTATGTGATATATTTGTCAAACTAGGCTTTCAGCTCAGATCTGTGTGCGTTCTCGGTGTTGGGATGACTTTGGCCAATCGTGAAATGTGGAGACGCACAAGACCGCCTCTATTTAAAAACAATTACTTCCGCATTCATGAGCGATAGCTTAATCTAGCGCATTCGAGATCCAAAATGTTAGTAGAGGCGGAGCTCCACCTGTAAGACATATGACAGAATCCTACACGTGAGAACTTCGTTTTTAAAGCAACACCAAAGAACTTTTCATCTGTCGCACGCACTATTTGTTTAT
>NW_027468691.1:25000-30731 GCF_046254945.1 Alosa pseudoharengus | reverse complement strand
ACACACACACACACACACACACACACACACACACACACACATGCACACACACACCCACACACACAGCCCTGGGATAACTAATACCTTACTGTATCATTTTACTAGGACCCTGCAACAATAGGCATTCCATGCTCCGCGTTTCATGGTTAAAGAGGTCTGTTCCCAGAGTGCGGGGGGAAAGCCTGGTGCTATGAATAACTCCATTTGGTGACTCCATCCTGGGTTCTGTCATCAGTGTTGTACCCGCGCTCGTCCCTCACCACCCCCCCCCCCAAGCTCTCTTGCTCTCCGACGGCCTGGGACTTACACATGGACCCCACATTCCTACTGGAACTTTCTCCCCGTTTGAAGTCCCCAGTCTTTTCATTTACTGCCAGTGGGACTTCTTTGTGACTGTTTTGTGAACAGCTGACAACACAGTATTGAGTGGTGTGTATGCTTTTGTGTACGTGTGCGTGTGCGCGTGTGCGTGTGCGTGTGCGTGTGTGTGTGTGTGTGTGTGTGTGTGTGTGTGTGTGTGCGTGTGTGTGTGTGTGTGTGTGTGTGTGTGTGTGTGTGTGTGTGTGTGTGTGTGTGTGCGCGCGCGGCGCGCATGTGTGTGTGTGATGTGGGTTTGGTTTTGATGCCTGATTGTTTAAGAGTAGATTGCCACCCTTAGTTTGTCTCAGTGGAGTGGAGTGCTTTAACGCTAATAAGCCCCAGCCTGTTCTGCTTTCTACTCGCAAAAATGCGCTGCCTCATGCCTGGGCCTTAGAGCACAGGCCATCCCAAATGCCCCATCTGTGCCTGGGCCTTAGAGCACAGGCCATCCCAAATGCACCATCTGTGCCTGGGCCTTAGAGCACAGGCCATCCCAAATGCCCCATCTGTGCCTGGGCCTTAGAGCACAGGCCATCCCAAATGCCCCATCTGTGCCTGATGGCAGGGGCCGTCCATGTTGCCACATTCTATGCCGCATGGCAGAGGCCATCTGCACTGCCAAACTCAGTGGCAGAGGTTGGCCGAAATGCCAAAACCTATTCCCAATGGCAGAGGCTAATCGAAATGCAAAACTCTATGCCCAGTGGCAGTCTAATCGAAATGCAAAACTCTATGCCCAGTGGCAGTCTAATCGAAATGCAAAACTCTATGCCCAGTGGCAGAGGCTAATGAAAGTGCCAAACTGTCTTATGGCAGAAGCCGTCCGCACTGTGCCTGTGGTTGTGTGTAGTGGGAAGTGGAGCTTGGCCGGGAGAACTCACAGGCAGCCAACACGCTGCCACAGTGACACGCTTTCCCAAACATCTCAGCTATGGCCAACCTGAGGCCCGGGCAGCAGAGGAGAGGAGAAGGGGGAATGGAACGAGTGAGTGAGGGACTGTGAGAGAGAGAGAGAGAGAGAGAGAGAGAGAGCGCTGGGAAATACCCATATGTATGACATCCCTAGAAAAACAGTCTCATAGTTTAGAGCAGCACATTTTGTTCTCTGCACTTTAGCAGGGCATCAAAGGCAATGAGGCATTAGTGCTTTGTAGCCCCCACACAGGCACACTGTGGAGTTGGACGGGCACGGCTCCCTGCTCTCTGGCCTCCCAGCGTTAGGAGCGCTTGAATCAGTTCTCTCACGGCACAAGCAGTCGTGCACTAACTGGCTCGCCCAATGCTAGCGGAAATCTCACACACACACACACACACACACACACACACACACACACACACACACACACACACACACACACACACACACACACACACACCACACACACATATACACATATACACATACATACACCCAATGAACCTGGGCTGCCATCAGGAACGACCATCTGAAGAAGATCTCTCACGGCACTAGCAATGGTGCAGTTCATTGCCTCACCCAGCGCTGTGGAAAGGCCTCTGCCGTTCCCGGGCACACACACACACACACTCACACACACACACACACACACACACACACACAGACACTCACACACACGCACACATACACCGTGCTCTTCCCAGGCCTGGCGGCCTGTCAGCAGTGGCCTTCAGTCAGATGAAGGCAGATGTAACATGACAGTGTGGAGATTATGGTCTTACCTCCTAGTAGTCCTCCACATATGGCCCTGGAGTGGAGAGCGCCGCAATCTCACGCAATCCCCAGCGCCACAGAGCGGCAGAGGTGCTGCTCAAGTGAGAACAAATTTCCCCTCCCATTACTCCGAAACTGCAGTGTGTGTGTGTGTGTTTCTGTGTATGTTTCTGTGTGTGTCTGTGTCTGTGTGTTTCATCAGTCCATTCTTTCTGTGTGTTTCCCTTCATAGAGTTGTTGTTATTAGCAAGAGCATTTGTTTGCAGTCGACTATTTTCCCTTCTTTTGGCTTGTCTGTGGTTTATCATCAGTTTCATGTCTGAGCGAAGGAGTTAATCTGTGTTTGTGTGTTAGCTGGTGTGACGCATGCAGATTGGCCAAGTCTTGTCCCCCACTCAGAACCCCCACCCCCCACCCCCCTTTGCCGCAAAGCTCAGTGCCCAGGATTAATATGCCCCTTACCATAGACAAAAAAAACTTTCCATAGAACTTGCAGCCAGGCTCTGGACTCATATGTGTGTTGTCACGATTCGTGGCATTCCGCAGCTGAAAGCAAACCATATTACTTCCATCCCCGTTGCATTCCCCGAATTCTAACCGTGTGTGCCGTGTTTGTGTAGATTGAGAGCTCAAGCTCTTTAAGCCCCATCAACCTGTAATGGATTCTGGGGTCAGCTGCCTACCCCAGCCCCTGCCCTCGGGGGTCAAAGGTCACGCAAGCACGGGAGAGGGGGAGGGCGCAAGAGCACCAAACGAGTAAATTCTTCGCCTCTCGCTCGCCTCGACGACTACACAACTTACAAGATTTGTTCTAAAGAATCTTGAGCCTGCACTTCAGCTCGATCTTTAACTCTGTATTTGAACTTCAGCTCAACATCTGTCTGAGACGTCTATGGCTTGTTAGATAACCAGGCCTCAGAGAACATTCTAGAGAGGCACCTGGAGGAGTTGGCAGCGCTTATCAAGGGCGCAGGTAGGAATGAGGAGGTCGGAGCTGACGCTGAGGTGCCTGTTAACCCTCTCCAAGAGACCTATCGCTTACAGGCCCCCGATAGTTGCTGCACGAGTCCTCTGTGTTTTTTCCGACACCCCCCAACACCCTTCCACGGTACAGTGCAATAATAAATATGCCCTCGCCATCTCGCCACTTGATCTCCTGCAATTCCTCAACACTCCTATGGTGAGTAAGTCAATTGCTTCAGTTTGTCTTTGCAATATCTTCACATTTTCGAGGGCCATGTCCGAGTTGCCCTGCCCCCTTCTCTGTTATGAAACCGTATCTTTTGAAACATTCCCGTTTCGTCTCCTAACCTCCCACCCCCCCCCCCCTCCTCCACCTCTCCTGAAAAGGTGCTCAGTGACCCCTCGTACGAAAATCAACTGTTAATTGACAGGCAGTCAAAACAGTTCACCTTACCCCCGACCCCCAGCGGCAGATCGCTCGGCCCCCGGACCCCCTCTCAGGGCACTGGAGTGGCGCATTCTCCAGTTCACCCCGGTAACCCGATCTGTTTGAGATCAGTAGCAGCTGAATCGCCTGCTCGTATCGGTTTGTCAAAATTGGCGTGAAACTCCAGATAAAATCGGCGAGCCTGAAATCGTGTTAGAGGGGAAACAAACGCAGCCTTTGAGGAGAGGCGCGCGGACCCCGCCGTGACCCCTCGGCTCTGGTTACGGGGCTCAGGTGAGGAGGGGGAGGCGTGTGGCGGGGTGTTGCCCACCCCCCACCTTCCTCTCTCCTCCCGGGCCGAGGGGGGAAATGGGGTCACCGGCTCGAGGGAGCAGTCAAACACAAAAACTCTGTCGGGCCAAAGCCACTCAGCAGCGGCGTGTTTGGTTTGATTGCCCGAGCCCTTGCTCATGCAGCGAAAGGCAAGCCGGAGCAGAGCAGCACAAAAAAAAAACACCTTCCACCTGTGTAAGCAGAGCTCGCGCTTTTACAATAACAGGTGAATGAATGTAGCCGGGTGTGCGTTTCTCCGCCTCGCCAGGCTTGGGTTACCCTCCCGCCGGCCTCTCCCACTCTCCGAGCCGTCTGCCCACTTAAAAATGATGACTGAGATGTGACTTCCTCTTCCCCTCTGGCTGTTACGGTATCACTATGACTGACCCCGCGGCCACGGCCCTGTTCTCCACTTGTTTGCAGCGGGAGTGCAGAACAAGGTTACTCTGCCCCCCTCAGGAGACTGACCTACAGTACCAATCAAGGTGAGATGTGTGTTGATCTGTCCGCGTGAAGGCCTGAATCAACTCCAGAGATCCTATTGGGCTCGTGTAAACCAGGGGGCCCATCGGTGTGTTATTAAGCACACCAAGGAGGGGCTATTATGGAGACTTGTTACAGGGTTATCCATCTTATCGTGCCTGTCAGTGTTAACTGATTGCTGGTCCTCATTTCAGGAACAGTAATTTTAGCACCTCTCCAGCCAGCACTTTATCACTTTAAACTCCCCCTGTCATCCATCAGTGTTGGGCGCACGTCCAGGCCTGAATTAGAGGAGGATTGTTTCTTCTTCTCCTCTTCTTCTAATTCTGTTCCTCTAAACAAGGCGTTTGCCAAAAGAGCGCTTCGCTCTCATCTCCACCGTATCTCCCTCCCGGGGGTCCAAGCGGCCGAATCATAACAGTTTCTCGGCGCGAGAACGCAGGGCACTCTCGAGACCCATCCTTGCTCCGGTTCTAACCTTCAGTTCAACTTTAACACCCCCCCCCCCCCCCCCCCCACACACACACACACACACACACACACACACACACACACACACACACACACACACACACACACACACACACACGGCCCCACATCCCAACACCATCTTGCGTTGCTGTTTCTCAGTCCTCGTAACTAAAGCAGAGCTGCGGAACTGCCGCGCGGGTGCGGGGAACAGGCATTCCATGACCTAATGGGGAGAGCGCGTTCCCGTTTGAAGTCACAGACATCTGCCGTTTTGGTGGGGAGTCACCAAAAACACAAAACCCAAAGCATTGTCAAGACTCCTTTATGTTGTTTGTCAAAAGTCAGCTCCATATCCTCCATCACCACCACCCCCACCCCCACCTTCACCCCCCCCACCCCTGTTGTTTCCCCAATTTCACAACGCTTTTGCCGACAAGTTAATAAGTCATTTGGGCTTGGTAACCCAAAGCTGAAGGTCCTCCTGCCTGCGTCGTAATGCATGCACGGTCGGCCCTTTGAAGCCCCGTCCCCAGTTGCTTGTCTGCTGTTTTTCAGTGGGCTCTGGTACGCCATGCGTGGGGAGGGCTAATGCCAGGACCCCTCTCTGCTGACATCCTCCCCTTCTTGTGTCTTCCAAACCCTTGAGTGTCAACATCTCTGCCAGAGCCCACCTCTCCGTGGGACCGCCGGCATGTGTAAACACTGCACACTGGATATTAGATTAGAAAATTACCCAGACACAAATTTGAAACCTAAATATGAATGGGCTTTGCTAATAGGAGCCAGTTGTTTTCTCTCTCTCTCTCTCTCTCCCTCTCTCACTCTCTCTTTCTCTCTCTCTCTCACCCTTTGTCTCCTTCCCCGCGGCTGCTCTGTCTCTCTCGCTGGAAAATGAGACCGTCCTTAACACCCGGGCCTGAGTCTGTGCAATTAAATCTGTCCCCCACCACCCCACCACACCTCCACCCTTTTTCTCCCTTGCACCTCTGGATTCATCTGGGTCT
>NW_027468691.1:12500-15000 GCF_046254945.1 Alosa pseudoharengus | reverse complement strand
CGAGCAGCAGAGCGGCGCCAGCCACCACCGCCTGGCCCGGCCCTCACACCAGCCCACCATCACCAAGAACCTCAGCTTCATCCCCTTCGACGTCTTCCTGACCGCCGGCCGCGTGGTGCTCATGACCTACGCCTCGGCCCGCGTGCCCAAGCCCGCGTCCACTGCCGCCTCCGACAGCACCAGCCCCACCGCCACCGCCAACCGCCCTGGCAAGAGTGCCCTGAACATGCCCGATGGCGACCACCCTCCTGACCCGTCCTCCCCCCCTCCGCCCCCTGCGGCCGCCGCCGCTGCTGCCATGACCTCTGACCTCTCCGCACTGACGGCGGACGACCTCCTGAACAGCAACGTCCCCCAAGCGTCGGTGACGGGACGCTCCTCGTCGGCGGGCGGGCTGCTGTCCCTGGAGAGCCTGGGGACGCCCAGTCGCTCGTCGGCGCGGCAGGCCCTGGGGGTGACGGTGGTGCGGCAGCCCGGGCGCAGGGGCGCTGGCGACGGCCTGCTGGAGCCGCTGCTCTACCTGCAGGTGTTCCAGCCCTCCGCCCTGCTCTCCTGCCACCACCGCAAGCAGAAGCTGGAGCTCTCCGTCTTCGACGTCACCCTCAAGGGCGTGGCGCCCAGCTACAAGTGCACAGGTGAGATGAAGCTACAAGTGCACAGGTGAGAGAGAGAAGAAGTTACAAGTGCACAGGTGAGAGAGAGAAGAAGTTACAAGTGCACAGGTGAGATGAAGCTACAAGTGCACAGGTGAGAGAGAGAAGAAGCTACAAGTTACAAGTGCACAGGTGAGATGAAGCTACAAGTGCACAGGTGAGATGAAGCTACAAGTGCACAGGTGAGAGAGATAAAGAGAGAGACAGAGAGTGAGTGAGAAGGGGCTGACTGATGGAGTCATCTAAATGCATCAGAAGCGTGAGATGTTCTATTTTAGCCACAACCACATCGCGATGGAGCATACAGTGTGTAAAAATTTAATTTGGGGCTTTCTGCTATATGAGAGCCATCACTCTACTATTATTCCCAGTCATTATCATTGGAAATATGTTCAGATATGCGTCACATTATTATAATGGCATTGTATAACAACCCTCATAGTAATAGGTATATTTTAAATTTTTCAAATGTATTTATTTGTTGCTTTTATTTTTCCTTCCAACTTGCTGAGGCCCCCCTGGCACCCCCTCGCGGCCCCCACTATGAAAACCACTGGCCTACATCATTGATTGGAACATTTACTTTTAAAAAACGGCCTGATGGTGTTGATAAAAATAAAGTGTTGATTAAAATAAAGTCCTCTGCAATGTCTGCAGCAAGGAATTTGCATACTCTAAAGTCGCACATCAATGGAAAGAAATAGTGTCGACATTGAGGGGAGTGTTCATTTATTTTCATTGTGTCCCCTAGGTTATATCTGTGGCCTGAAATGCCTTGTATGTGAAAAAAACTTCTTCCCGAAGCACATTTGAATTTATTTCCTCAGCATATTAGCTCATATCATAGATTATTATGGCCATTATTTGAACAGTGAAAATAATAATAAAAGAGTTTTTGAACTTGTCACTAATGTCACTAATGCTGATTGTTCAAAGATTCATTAGAATTTAAATATTTAAAATACTTTCTCAGCAAAAATTATATATGCGATTAATTTAGATTAATTAATCACAGAGTATGTAATTAATTCGATTTTTTTTTTTAATCGATTGACAGCCCTAGTTCACAGTGTGTTTTGGAATGATAACTGCGAGGCTAGTTTCTTCTATCTCTTCAAGAACCATTGTGGCAGTAAGAAACCGACTTAGAACTTCTCTTAGTCTACATGCGTTTCACTTCATTCACATCCTTATGTTACGCTGAAGACCTATGGGCATTGACCTGAGCAGATTTAATGGGCCGCATTCCACATTTTCCATTACTGAGAAGTCATTACAGACTAGCAACACACACTGGCAGAGTTTCACTCATTTAAAAGAATTTAAAAGACTTCCTTAGACACAGCTTGTACAGCTGTCTGATGTAAGTTGTCTGCACAGTGTCTATTCATCTCATCTGTCCTTCTCTCTCTCTCTCATTCTCTCTCTCTCTCTCTCTCTCTCTCCAGACCAAGGGAAGAGTCTTCCGGAGGCCCTGGACTACAGTGTGTTCTGGCTGCAGACGGTAGCAGGGGAAGCAGACAGCCGCACAGGGATCCCCCCTCCTCTGCTCACCCTACAGATCAAAGACTTTCTCAATGGCCCAGGTACTGTATATGAAGACACACTCATCACTCACACACACACACACACACAGTCTATGTCCTCTATCATTCCCTCATTGTTCTCTGTCTCCGTCCCTTTCACCCCACTCACACACACACACACACACACACACACACACCCTCTGTCTCTCCACTCCCTGCCCTCACATAATCCTCCTCTCAGTGATGCGGCAGCCCCTGTGGACTGTGTGTGAGTACAGTAATCTTTGTGTGGTAGGTGTCAGAGGAAGTGAGTGTTTTCTG
>NW_027468691.1:0-7500 GCF_046254945.1 Alosa pseudoharengus | reverse complement strand
TTTGGAGGAATTTCCTTCTCCCTCTGCCCTCACTTCTTTCTTTTTTCCCCCCTCGCTCACTTCTTTTCTTGGCACGGTGCACAGCTTATAAATGGCACCTTTTGAAGGTAGCTCAAGTTAAATGTGTCAATACACAGTAGTCTGAAGTGCACTACAGCACTTCCTCCCTCTCACGCACACACACACACACACACACACACACGCGCGCGCCTAGCCCAGGGCTCCCTCCTCAGAAGTTAATTAAAACGTCCAGGAGCGGGTGAGACGGACGAGGGGAGTGGACGCTTCCCACCTCAGCAGATCAGGTTCTCCTGTTTACCTTAGATTTATCTCCGTCTGATGCTCTGAGAGACTGTATCAAATTTTTGGCATTTTACAGGAAAAGTCTGGTTGTTTGCTGGGCAAATGGGAATATTAAAGAACTTGTCCAGACGCAGAATGCGCTTGTCCCAGGTGCCCGGGCAAGCGATTGGTCCACCCCCCCAAAAAAACGTTGGTTTCTGCCGATTTTGACGTTTTTTTTCCACCCGCTCCTTGTCCATCTCCCTGGCAGCCTGCATTACAGTGTATGTGGGCCATTTAGCTATGCTGTCCAAGCGTTGGAAACATATGGTGGGGAGAGGGGAGGCCAGGGGAATGGCCAGTGTAGGCCTGCTGTGAGGCGCTTCACTTAGCTGCTCCGCACCACACTGGACAGACATTGATGACACGGGTGTCCGTGCAGTCGTATAATGGCGTGCTTTCTTATTTATTGGTGCTCTGTGACGAGTCATCTTTTGACACAGCTCCACAGATGTTAAAAAAGAAAGAGGATTAAGAGAGAGGGAGAGAGAGAGAGAGAGAGAGAGAGATAGATGATCCGCTCGGTCAAGCGTTAGCCTGGAGCGCAGAGGGAGGCTCGGAACAGATGTGGCCCAGGATGGGAGACCTGAGCAGCGGACGGGAGCTCTGCCGTGAACGCCATCCCTGGAGATCTCCGGGGGAAAAGGTGCTGCGGTTTCCAAGCCGCAGAAAGGCAGAAAGGCAGGGTGCAGTCAGTGCACTGAAATAGGCTCATGGCACACCAGGCTACTTCTGAACAGCCCTCATACAAAAATACACTGTGACTTTCTATGTAGATTACATTATGGAGCAGACCATGTACTGTAAATTGTACAAAATGTAAATGTATATGTGCACTCTGGCCAGGCTAGGTTTGCCTTGAAGATACATTATATACATACAAAAATACATTATATGCACTCTATAAAAGTACTGTACTGTAGAAGTCTCTAACATACAGTACATTGTATATCATATACCATATTTTTACATAACTATTACAAACAGTGACGTTTTACCATATTGAGGATATTGCAGATTGAGTACCGGTATATTGCAGATTGAGCTATCCTACTGACATGAGAATGAAAGACGTGTCACTATTTTACTCAGAAATTCATAAATAGCCATTTGCACGCTCTGATGGTAATCCTTTCACACTGAATAAATCAGAGAACTCTGTAGAACTATGTGCTGTAGAAATCCCTGTCTGGATGCCAAACACATCTCTCAACCAGCTCCATAAAATCTTGCCCGCATAAATTACACAGAACACACACACACACAAACACACACACAGACATACACACAGTAAACAGAATCCAGCTTTGAGCCCAGCGTGTTTGAACTCCCTGCCTGGTTTGAGGATGTATCAGTAGCATTCCTCCCGTTCCTTATGAGACACAGGTGTGCGTCTGACAGGTTAAACAGGTAATAACCCCCCCCACCCACCCACCCACCCATCCACCCATCCACCCAAAAGCATGATCCTGTACTGAGCCTCCCACTGTGCCCCTCCACCCCCCACCCCCTCCCCTAATCACTACCATCCACGTGTTGCTCTGCCCAGAGAGGAAGAAGCTGAGACACAGCAGGTCCCCACAGTCGTGCAGAGAGAGAGGGGGAGGGCGCTGGACGATGAGTGGACACACAGGCTATTTACTTCGCCACTGGGAACTTTTCCTGATGATGAGCGAGCTGGAAATGATAAGCCATGCTACAATGCACATTCCTCTGACCAGCTACCCCCCTAACCCCCCCAACCCCCCCTCCTCAATACCCACCTCACATGCACGCACACACACACACATACACACACGCACACACATGCACACACACATGCACACACACATTCCCTCCCCACATGGACTCACTGCTTCCCGGCCTGAGGGGATGTCCTCAACTGGATCTCATCCCGAGTGTGTCCACCTCCACTTCCACCTTCACAGGAGACAGGGAATCACACGCTTAAGCCCACAAACAAGCAGACACTGATTAGCATGTACTCACTTGCAGACACGTACTGTAGACTCACGCACACATACACACACACACATGCACAGAGGCAGATGTGAAGGGCCAAGCTAGGGATGACAAGTGGAAAAGGCCGATCACGGAAAGCGGGTTGTGAAACGACCCTAAAGCCAGCTTGTCCAGAGCTTTAGCGCCAGTCTTGCGCGAGAAACAAGAGACTTCATGGAATTTGCCGCTGACGAGATATAGTCGTGAACTTTCTCGAATGCTAGCATCCAGTAAATGTAAGGCTCAGAAATCCATCCACCTGGTAGTTTCTGATATGCAGGAGTGTTTGACGACAGCCCACCTTGTAAAAAGGCATGGCTTTCTGTTTGTCTAGGCTTTGGCCGTGACAGACCATAGTCATGATATTACATAGGCTGTCTCTAACACCAGCTCCAATTGAGGAGTGTGGGTGAGTTGAATGTCTTTCTTACCTGAATTACTAGCTGTCGACAGACTCAGCGGAGTGCGTTGTATGTGCGAAATGGAACTAATGTGAGGTGTGCAACTGGTCAGAAGCCAGCAGACAAACAGGAGTGTGTTTGTGGATGTGGCCCATATATTACGCAACAGCACGGAGACATTGTTCAATAATGCTTAAGTGATGTTTTTTTTTTTCTTTTTCCATCATGGCTGTTCTCTCCCTGTCTGTCTGTCTGACTCTCTCACCCTCTGTCTCTTTCACTCTCTCACACACACACAATGCTTCACTCTCCACCTCATAAATACACATGCAGGCCAATGAGAGAGTGTCTCCTGTCAAAAGGTGTCAGCTCAACTTTTTTTTTTCTCTTGAAATTGGATGAGTATGGGGTGACCTGCATTCCCCAGTACCTGCTCACTCATTCCTCCATACTGTGTCCTAATCCTTGCCCAGTAGGCTACTTCACCCTGCCTCGGCTGCCTACATAGATTCTTTCCGATGTTGTGTTCAACCGCAAATTTAAATTTGTAGCTTTTGCGTCTGTGGCGTTTAAAGTGTTTTTAGTTGGATTTGATAGATGCTTGTGTAATGTCTGAAAACAGATGTTGAGTTCAGGCTTGACACACTTTGTTCAACTCTTGAAAACAAAATCTCTGCGTAGCACCATTCTTTTTTTTACTTTTTCTTGAAGTTATTGCTTTTTTTTTTTGTCTTCCACAGCGGAGCTGAACGTGGAGCTCTCGCGTCCCCTGAAGATTAACCCGACGCTCGCTAAGCTGGAGCAAGCCAAGGCGTTCCTGAGGAAGGTTTTCCCCGAGGCCGGGGACCGCCTGGATCCCGGACGAGCCCCCAGCGCTCAGTCCTCGCCAAGCAAATCGGCCTCTCCCCGCGCCTCTGCCCCTGCGTCCCCGTCCAGGTCCTGGGGTCACGCGGGCCCCCTCCGGGCACTCCAGCCCTTCCACAAGGTCTCGCTGCGCACCGTCCAGATGGTGGTTGCCATGGAGACAGACGCTCACCCGTCACGGCCCAGCCTGACGGTGTCCGTATCCGGGATGAAGGGCAGCCTTGCCATGAGGCATGGGCCCAAGCTCACAGGTCAGTCCGAACACACTCATAGCAGACAAACACACACACACACACACACACTAACTCAACCTCAGATTCCTTTTCTTTAATACAACTATCATTCCAGCTTGTTTTGTTTTTACAAGCTATTATAGCTTGTTTAAGTTCATCTGACTTCCCTGCTGATGGAAGCCCCGTGAATGTCTCCTAAACGGCTCTGTTTGGGAGCCTGGCGAAGGCTAACTATGTTTCCTCAACCTTTGCTCTTTAAAGCCGTGTGCTGAAACAGAAAGGGCTTTACTTAAAAGGAACCAGTCGGGGCCCAGCCTAGCGCTCGCCGCACTATCTAATACAACTTGAAAAGGCCGCATTTGTTTTATTTACCCCAATAGGAAATCCAAACCCCCCCTGTCATCTGACCTCGCCGAGCCCGGCTCGGGGCGAATGGCTCCGCGGTGAGCCACAACAAAGCTCGGCTGATAGATCGCAGGAAATGGCCCATGTTGCATCACTGTCATACGTCCTGGCCCGGCACCAGGATGTAACTAGGCAAGTATGACCTGATCCTGCCGAAACTGGATCCCGCTCCTCTGGCTCAGGTTCTGGGACAGAGAGAGAGAGAGAGAGAGAGAGAGAGAAAGAGAGAAGGACCGCATAGGAAGGAGAAACAGAAGGAGAAAATGAATGCAAAACGGAAAGCAAATGAGTTTAGAGGAGTTGCCCTGGATTCTGATTCAATACAACTTGTATTGTCAACTGTCCATTCTGTGGTGTGTGTGGACTCAATACATTGGTGCAAGCCACTTGAAAGTAAACAAAGTGGCTCAGACTGAGCCATACAGAGCCAGTCAGTTGCAAAAGTTGCTGCCTAGAGCTCTGAAGCAGAGGGTATGGATTTGATTGACAGTTGAGTTTAAAAAGCAAAAGTCTTTCTGCCTGAACCGGGGACTACTCCTTTAATCCCCAGCACCTCCAGTCCTGACAGTGTTGTCAGGCCTAATCTAACTGACCGGCCCCTGCGGCAGCAGGAGGACTGTGGCAGCCAGGGTGTGCACTGGACGCCAAGTGAGGAGCAGATGGGCCAACATGCGTCGTGCCCCTGATAGGGCTCTTTCTTGCCCACATCTAAAGAAACCATCCTTGGCCAAAGACAGCTGTCTTCCATGTTGTTGCATGCTCAAGGAGCGACAGGGAGATGTTGTTCTTGGTTTCATTGGGAGCGTTCAGGCTCTATCATAGACTTGGAGCGATCCAACTGTCATCCTCAGGTTCAGCTATTTATCCACCCTAGGGTGAAACAGGATAGCTCATGCTGTCCTGTCCTTGCACCCTCTATCCTTTTCTTTTTCACATGTACACTCTCTCTCTCTTTTTCTCTCTCTCTCGCTACTTCTCTATCCCCATCCTTTTTCTTTCGTTCGTACTGTCAATTTCAGACGATTTCCTTCTCCCTTCATGTGCCTTCTCTGGCTCTCTTTTTTCTTTCTCTCCCTCTCTCTCTTTCTCTCTGTATCTCTCTCTCTCATTCTCTCTCTCTCTCTCCCTCTCCCCATCTCTCTCTCTCTCTCTCTCTCTGGGAGGGGAGTGTTTGAGCAGGGAGGGGGCTGAGCCAGAGAGAAAGAGAGGGACAGAGCGAGCTGGAACGCTTAAACGCTTGCATCTGTGGCGCAGATGTTATTATATAGGGTTACTTCAGATAAAATGATTGTCGAAAATTTTAATTAAAACCTCAACAATTTGCACTTGTTTACTTGAGTCGACATAACTCCGCCATGAGACAATACGAGAGGCTGCGGCCCTCGCTGATTTTCACCAGCTTTGCAGCTTTCATCCTCGTTTGATGTGTTGACTTTGATAAACACAGTCGAAAAACACTCCACGCTGCAAAACAATGGAAAAACTTTGCAGAGAGAGAGAGAGAGTCAAAGAGAGAGAGAGAGAGAGAGAGTCAACGAGAGAGAGAGAGAACATGAGAGGGAGCAAAAGTCTCTCTGTGTTGCAATAGTTTGAAATGAACCCCCCCCCACACACACACCCACCCAATTCCTCCTTGCCCCCCCAACCCCCCTTAGTTTCGGGGGTCTATTTTTAGCGTCGCTCTCCTTGTTCTTGCCATTCGGGGCTGTCAAGGACAGATGCATCACCCGGCAAGCTCTGCCGTTTGTTTACTGTAAACAGAAGGAGAGGAGGCCCGCCGCTGCGCTCCCCAGCCAGAGCAACCTGCTTCAGTTAGTGACGCACAGCAGAGCCACCGCAGAGCCCACGCGCCACGGGTTCACAGGGTTCTAGCCGTCTGTTTTTCTTTTCCTCTCCTCCCCTCCCTCCTTCGCTCCCTCCTTTCTTTTTCATTCCATCTCTCATGGGGGGATTAAACAAATTATTGCGAGTGCGAGCGAGCTAATGCTGTCGTCATGTGGACCAGGGTGTCGGAGGATGGGCCGGCACACCGAGCTCAATCAAAGCGCCGGCCCTCCGCTCGGAGAGTTCACCCCCGTGCCGCAAGACAGGGGTTGCCTGGGATGTGGGGATGTTTTTACCGCTAATGTGATGAATAGATAGATCCATCCACTCATGTGTTGGTCGTAAAGGCTCTTACCTACGCCAAGACTTACTGCCGTCATAAAGACAGCCGCTTTTACCGAGCTACTTTTTTACATGTGCACGGGTTTTGACAGGTATTTTGTTACCCTGTCAGCGAGAAATGGTTTAGCGCGGGGAGATGGACGTCTCGCCTTTATGCGTTTGAACTTTTACACACGCCCTCCATCACTCGCCGATATTTATTTTACAGTCGCTATCAAAACTTCTCCTCACCGTTTGAAAAACAGAAGGCCTGAGAATTGATACCCGGGGATGTGTTTTATGGTGATGAAGTTTGGGATTCCCACACGTGTGCGCGAGCTACAAGCTGGGCCTCCATAACTCAGTGGGAACGATGCTCTGGGGACAGGTTCTTCATGAGGAATCGCAGGCCAGGAAACCGCTCCCCCCCCCCCCCCCCCCCCTTTGGTCTCCAGCACTGGACAGGGATTAATGCACCAGCTCAACACACACGCATACCACCGGGGGCAGGAGAGAGATGGAGAGAGGGAGAGGGAGAGAGAGAGAAAGGGAGGTAGACATAGAGAGATGCAGATAGAAAGAGCAATAGAAGGAAACATGATAGAGATGGAAGGAAAGCAGGATTGGGTAAAGAGCGCAAGAAAACAGAGAGAGATGGTAGAAAATAGAGAGTGGGGGCAGAGAGAGATGTAGATAGAAAGAGATACAGAGATAAAACTGAAATTGAGAGGGGGAGAGGAGAGAAATAAAGACAGAGAGAGAGAGAGAGAGAGAGAGAGAGAGAGAGAGAGAGAGAGAGAGTGTGATGATAGAAAGGAAAGCCAGGGCCAGAGTACGGGGGGACAGCAGTGGATGGAAAGAGAGACGGACCACAAATCAAGCGCTGAGGGACACACACATGGGCGGGGGGGCCATGCGTCCCCTCTGACACCCCGTCAGGAGGCTGCCTAAAGCCGGCCGGCGGCAGGGTGAGGACCCCCATCATCAGGCCCCCGGAACATCTGGGGGCTCCCGGGGGCCCGGAGCTCCAGGCGACAGCCGTGGCATATGCCTCTGCCATGGACAAGACGGAGTAAAAGGGGATTAGGTTGACAGTGAGGTGTGTTACC